>NC_056729.1:1105838489-1105930989 GCF_019279795.1 Protopterus annectens | reverse complement strand
GTCATAGATTTGTTGTACAGATCAGGGACATTATTGTCATAGATTTGTTGTACAGATCAGGGACATTATTGTCATAGATTTGTTGTACAGATCAGGGACATTATTGTCATAGATTTGTTGTACAGATCAGGGACATAATTGTCATAGATTTGTTGTACAGATCAGGGACATAATTGTCATAGATTTGTTGTACAGATCAGGGACATAAGAAATTACTGTAAATTTTGTCATAGATCAGGGAAACAGAATAAGATAGGCAGTTATTCTAGATAAACTGTGTAAGGAACCAAGATACCACGTGGTAAGAAAAGGGTTACGTAACATTTTCTTTGACATGGGTAATCAGTGCACTAAAACCTTGCAAGATCCGTCCCTAACCAAAAAGGCAAAATACATGCAATTACAGCATGCTGATATGTTAGGTATTATACAAAATGTGTTAACAAATATGAATTTGATGGTAAACTAGATAAACTTACACTAGTTAAACTCCTTAAACAGCTTAAATCTGATGCAGGAGGTCAGGCAAAAAAGCAGCACCAACTAGGCATACCTCAAGCACACAGGTGGATTGAGGAAGCAAATTGTAGAAAAACAGACGCTTAGAAATTCAAAAACATTTTTAGACAACAGAGTGAAAGGTCTGACAGACAGAATCTCTGAAAAATGGAAACTTAGAGCAGACTGGACTTGCATTAATCAATGCATACAACAGGAAAATGAGACAATAGATGGATATTATGCTAGATTATTAGAATGCTTTGAACAACAATTAAAAAATGCATTTTTGAAAGGTTGCATTGCACCTATTAGTAGCTTCATTACAAAGCATATGATAGATCATTGAACAGGGAGGCTACAAGCCTTACTTAAATATGCTAGGCATGCTGAAAGACACTTTAATAGTAAAAAAAAAAGAAAACACAGGTCTTCACAGCTGAAGACAGAGCAGAAGTCTTTGTAGTACAGTCGAGTAAAAAGGGTAAAAATGCCCAGGGTAATAAACAATCTGACAAAAGGTCAGAGGATTTTGAGGAAAGGAAAAAGAGAGGTGAGTGCTTCAAGTGTGAAAAGAAAGGCCATCTAGCTAGGGACTGTAAACAAAATAAGAAAGCAATGACAGAAGATAAAGGAGATGAGGACTGACTATATGATAGTGAGGATACATCATATGAAAGTCAGGAATCACCAGTAACAGCTAGAATAGAAAAGACAAATACCAATGTAGTAGAAGGAGTAGAGGAAGTACAAATTGACTTAGATGAAAATGGAAATAAAATTTTAGATTTAGCATTGTTGAGCCTGGAGCTCTACCTAGCAGATTCAAAACCAGAAGTGACACTTCTGGTGGAGGGAAGGAAAGTCAAATTCCTGTGTGACTCAGGAGCGTCACGGACTTTGATACACCCCTCCAAGTTACCAAAACATTCTGAATCACCTGATTATGTATTAGTAAAAGCAGCAAAAGGAGAGCTATACAGGGAACCACTCTCCCATGATATAGCAATAACTGACCCTGTTTCAGGTATGACCCAGAGAAGTAAAATAGTGGTTTCTGCAAAGTGTCCAGTAAACCTATTGGGCAGCAACCTTATGCAGATATTTGGCATAGCAGTAGTTCCAACTGTACAAGGTATGGAGGCACAGAGACAAATGGATACTTTTGTAGTGCGATCAGAGGGTGAAACCTTTTATTGGTACAGCCAGGACCTAGTCATGACTGGTCCAGGGGCAGTGACCAAGGAGCTGATGAACATAGCCATCAGTAAAACCCCCTCCCTTGACACTAATCAACAGCATTTGTTACACTGTACTCTATATTACTGTACCACACCAGGACCTGATAGAGAGTATGAGCAAGAACTGTTTAGAAATCGTGCAACTAGATTGGTTTTGCGTACTTTGTACTGGGATACTGAGGGGAACAGTGTAGTTAGCTGTTCATTACCTCAAGAATTTCTTGCATTGTATAGATCAAATCGGTTGCCACATGTTAGCTTTACAAAGAATAAAAGTGTTAAATGGGCAGACTTAGGAGAAAAAGTAACAAGATGGGAGAAACAGACTGATTTAGAACTGTCAGGACAAGGGATACAAAAACAAAAACTGAATTGGTTGACACAGACACATACAGCTGTACACTTGCAATCTAGTGAGGACAGCTGATTAGCATTTTTATTAAAAGAAAAAGAAAAGGCCTTGTGTGAAATTCCAACAACTCTGTGGTCAACAGGCAAGTCAGATGTAGGGCTTATTCAAACAGCAGGACCAGTTACAATTACCCCAAAGTCAGCTTTTAGACCACAGAAAAGACAATACCTTTTGAGAAGGGATGCAGAAGTAGGAATTAAGCCTATAATAGCAGCATTACTCAAAGAAGGAGTACTGGTAGAATCTCCTGATTCACCATGTGATACACCCCTATGTCCTGTTAAAAAAGCAAACGGGGAATGGCGGATGGTACAAGATTTACAAGCTGTAAATAATGCAGTAATACCTAGAGCACCTACGGTGCCAGACCCACATACTTTGTTGAATGATTTGGAACCACAACAGAAGTATTTCTCTGTGGTAGATATTAGCAATGCTTTCTTTTCAATACCTATACATCCTGATAGTCAATATTGGTTTGCATTTACATTTCAGGGTAAAAGGTATACATATACTCGACTACCACAGGGATATTGTGAGAGCCCAACAATATTTGCACAAGAAATGGCTAGCAACCTGGCAGGATTTACCCCACCGGGAGGTAGTCAAATTCTACTTTATGTAGATGACATCTTGCTAGCAGCCCCCACCCAGCAGCAGTGCAGGGCGGATACGGTAGCTTTATTAAAATTTTTAGTAATACAAGGACACAAAGTAAACAAAAGTAAGTTACAACTTTGGAGAAAACAAGTTAGATACTTGGGATATGTGATATCCAATGAAGGTAGAATACTAGATGAAGGGAAAAAAAACAGCAATTTTGCAAGCACCCAAACCAACAACTAAGAAAGAAATAATGTCTTTCTTAGGTACAACTAATTTTTGTTGGAGCTGGGTACCAAATTATGCTTTGGAATCTGCTCCACTGACTGATTTGATATATAAGACACCAATGGCAGTACAAGATATTTTACAATGGACAACAGAAGCAGAAATGGCTTTCTGCAGGTTGAAGCAGTTGATAGCTTCTTCATTAGTTTTAGGACTTCCAAATTATCACAAACGATTCTTTCAGACCGTAGATTGTAAGCAAGGGTACATGACATCAGTATTGACGCAACAACATGGGGATAAGCAATGCCCCATAGCTTACTATTCATCACAGTTTAGACCCAGTGGCGCGATCTTTGCCTCACTGTGTACAAGCAGTAGTTGCAGCAGCAATGGCAGTGCAGGCTTCGGCCTCAGTGGTGTTATTCCACCCTCTCACATTGAGAGTGCCTCATGCAGTTGCAATAATTTTACTGCAAGAGAAAATGGCATACCTTTCTCCTGCTAGACATCTTTCATGTATAACTATACTGCTGAGCCAACCTCATATGACAATTGAACGATGTACGACATTACTTCCAACTCCTACTGTGGGCACACCACACAGCTGCCTGCAGGAAATTGAACAGTTAGCTTTACCTAGACAAGATCTTACAGATATGCCCTTGCATAATGCTGAGGTGACATATTACGTGGACGGCTCATGCAGAAGGGGTCCTACAGGGAAGAATCTGGTGGGATATGCAGTAGTTACAGACACTGAAATTTTAGAAGCTCAATCCTTACCACACAACTTATCTGCACAAGCAGCAGAGTTGATAGCTTTGACAAGAGCATGTACTTTAGCAAAAAACAAGTGTGTAAACATATATACTGACAGTCAGTATGCTTTTTCTACAGTACATGTATTTGCACAACAATGGAAAAATAGAGGAATGATTACATCCAGAGGATAACCTATTAATCATGCGCAATTTATTTTAGAGCTATTAGAATCTATTCAGTTACCTACCAAAGTAGCTATTTGTAAATGTGTAGCTCATACAAAACAACAGGATAAGATTTCAAAAGGTAATGCACAAGCTGATGCAGCTGCAAAGCAAGCAGCCTCAGACTCAGAAACTTTATTTTTGAATGAGGAATTACAACCCTCTGAGATTTTAGATTTAGACATGTTAAAAACAATGCAGATGCTTACTACAAAAGCAGAAAAACAAAAATGGGTAAAACGAGGTGCAATTTTTGAGAATGGACTGTACATTTCCAAGGAAAGAAAACCAATATTGCCGTCTAATTTATTTAGATATGCAGCTTTGTTGAGCCACGGGCAGTGCCATGTCTCAACAGAGGGGATGGTACAGTTGGTAAATCGAATATTCCAAACATATGGATACATAAATTATACAAAAAAATTTTTGTGCGGCTTGTCATACTTGTAACAAGCACCATGCACAAGGAGCATTTAAAACCAAGCAAGGAAGTTTTCCTATACCACCATACCCGTTCCATACTATTTGTATGGATTTCATAGAATTAAATAAATGTAAAGGGTTTGACTCCCTCTAAAATGTTTTTTGGGAGAGCATATTATGTGCCTCAGTGGAAAGCTTTCATGCCTGCAGAGCAGGAGGATGACAGTTCATTAGCTAATTATATAAAGAAACTGTTAATGAATAAATCTGTTTTGCAGTTTAACTCTTTTTCAGATGAAAGACAGACCAAACCGGTAGAAGCAGTTTTGGAACCATGTACCTGGATCTGGTTGAAGGTGACGAAAAGGGTGAGTCCAAAGTGGGGAGGTCCGTACCAGGTCCTGTTGGCAATGCCTACTGCAGTCAGAGTAGCTGAGAGGACGTCCTGGGTTCATTTGACGCATTGTAAACCGGTAAAGAACTTTCAACTTGATAAGAACTTTGTGACTGATACACAAGGGCAAAATGGCCAAAAGTAAAGCAAACAGAAAAGCAGAGCAACCCCAAAACTATTGCATAATTATTTTGTTAGCTATGCATTTGTTGACTATAAGTGTGACAATTTTTCTCTTATTGTGGTTTTTCCTGCACTCAACCACACGAGTGAAAGTGAGAAGACGTGATGAACTGTCTATAGACTGGCATCCAAATTTTAACACATACCTGGCCATGAAACGTGTGTATGCAGAGACTATGAACATTTCAAATTGCTGGGTTTGTACAGCTATACCAACAGCATATGGAGGACTGTTAATGTCCGCTGTCCCTCTGGGGATAAATGAGACTTGGGAAAATTTGCTTTTGATACAGGAACTGTGAGATCACAGGACAAAATAGCTTTATTTTTACCTGTCACACAAAAAGGAGTTGTATGTTTCTACAAAAATGATATCCTCCAGGTGGGCTGGAGTAATTGTAATATAACAATGTCTTATAAATGTTACATTAAAGTCAGAAGTGGGGGTACTGTTTGTAATACTAACTATGATTCATATCTGAGTTCAATGAAAACTACATTAAATGCAGCACATGACAATCCAGTCTTAACTAAACAATTGTCTATTAAAGATAGGAAAATGTTTCATGCAGGGATAACACGTATTAGTACCAAAGTAAAAAACTGTTATTTTATTTGTGGGAAAAAGGCATATAAATGGTTACCTGAGAATTGGTCCGGCAGTTGTTTTTTGGGTTATCTGGTTCCAGCAATAAGACATACTGCAGAATTACCTTTGGGTAAGATATGAAATGTAAGGGAAACAGCTCGAAAATCTGAAGGTCCAGTTAAGAAACCTGTGAATCCAGTTGGGAAGATCGAAGTTGGTTGGAAAGACCATAATTCAGTAAAAGACAAAAGTGAATTGACTCATATGGACTTGGGTAACAGTGTTATATCCTGGGCAGGAATACTACCAGCCTATGGAGCAGTCAAATCGATCTGGGAGCTGAGAAAGCTGTCGAGACTTCTTGAAGTAATGAGTAATGCAACTTTTTCCACCCTAGAATTGGTGACTGATGAACTGAATGCAATGAGAACTGTTGTGCTACAAAATCGAATGGCTCTTTACTTCACCCTAGCGGCAAGAGGTGGTACACGAAGAAGAATGCTGTGCTTTTATCCCTGAGAATCGTCACAAGATAAATAATCACCTAGAGGTAATTCAGCAAGTATCAGCAATGACTAAACCAGGCCCAAACCCACTGACGGACTTTTTCCAGAATCTGTTTGGGGGGGTGTGGTTCCATCCTAATGAACATTTTAATTGCTATTTGTGTGGGTATACTCCTAATAGGAGCATGTGTTTGCTGTGGAATTCCCTGCATGAAAAGATTAATCAAAGATTTTGTTGATATATCTGTTACTGAAACTTTTTACCAAGATATTGAAATTAAAAGATTGATTTCAGATGATGCTTTTTCTGAAGTATAGATTAAATGACTTGCCTAGTTAAAAGTCCTTAAAGGAGAAGGCTAGGGAACGATATGATATTGTTTATGTTTCTGAATAGAATAAAAAGTATTAAAAGGAGGGAAAATGTTAGAAAAATGTGTATTAGAACATATATAAAGTGCTAGTTTACAAGCAAATAGTATGTAATGCATTTTATTCTATTTTACAATATGGCAGTAAGAATGATCTTACATGTAATTGCTTGAAGCTTTGGAGCTGCAGTGTGATTGAACTCTGACCCTGGCAGTAGCCAGCTCAGCAAGCTTATGTTTTTCACTCATGATTATCTGCTGGGTCAGGAAAATGAATGTATAAGGCAGTGGATCTTTTCTTCCTTCCTCTGAGATAGTTGGCCTTGTGAATATTATCAGCACAGCTGCTAAAAGTAATGTTGCGAGAAGAACAAAGAAGCATATTACAAGACTGAACTGACTATTGTATTCGAGCAGGACTGAAACCTTGAAAGAATAACATTTACAGAAAGACATTATAACTGACCAGGTGCTTTGCAAGGCTGTATTATTCTCATGGGAAAACTTTTAAAAAGTATAACCTCAGCACTTTCTTATGAATAGAATATTGTAGACTATAGTGATGTAGGTGCCCTGTGACTGACCACGTCAGTAAGGTGGGCACAGCTTGAATGTATAGTGTATAAAATGCAGAGTATTTCCTGTATCATGCCAGACAAAATTCTATACTTGTATTGTATGGTCTTTTGCCTCCTGGTGTACACTAGTAAACTTTTGCATCTGAATCTCCTGTGTGTTGACTGTCATTTTAAAAAGCCTAATGATTTTACAGTCTGATTCTTTAATAATTTATTTGACAGATGTTCATATCATGATTAATATATATGTCTTTACTTAAAATCTGCATTTCTTAGTGTAATATATCAACATTCAGTGCTTTATATTAACTAAATGCTCTAATTTTAATTCTTAACCTAATTTAGTTTAAGGGATGTAAATTATTAATTTATGGGGAAAATCTTACTTTCCCAACATTTTTAGAGAAGGGCTATTCATGTTTTTTTTTTCACTGTGGAGGCTGCTCGTGTGCTTTTTATACTTTTTTAGAATGGAGAAAACGTAGTTGTTTGAACTTCCCACCAAAAATGCCTTTTCTAAGTCTCTGTGACTGTTTCCTCATGTGCATGAGCATCTACAGGGCACTAGCAGCAAGCTAGAGGCAGGAATACAGTTAGAAATGACATCACACGACCTTTGAACTCATGCATGACTCAGAAACCAGGAAGTAAAGCTGAAAATGAAACTAGAAGAAAAAGTAACTGCTTTTTTTTTTTTGGTTGTTTTTTTTTTCATCTTTTATGCATCTAAAGGTATGGAATCACTTTAAATATGTATTTTTAACAAGCTAGGGCTTTAATGGAGTGATTATTTTACTAGTCTATTGAGGAAATTGCATTTTAATGCTACTGTATGTCTGTTGCTTTGAAACACTGAAGTCTGACAGGATACCATTCTTTGATTTGATAGCATGCCCTAAATGATGATATATTAATATTTGACTACTTAAACAACCAATTTCTTTAATATTCTGAATGCAAAGATATATATAGGATTGAGTCTCCTTTTCCTTCTGTTGCTTTCATGCTTAAGCAACTTTAATCTATATTAGGTATTCTCATTGATGCAGATTTAAAGCAATATAATCAGACTCAGTTGCAATGATAGTTATGGTACTGTGATTCAAATCTTTGCCTGACCACATACACTGTAGGAATGGATTGTTAAAATGTTCTAGGTCACTCTATTCTGTTCAATTAGTATTAATTGACCAACATATGCCCCCCCCCGCTTTTTTTTCTTTCTGTATTGTTATAGTTATAAACACAAGAGACTGTAATACAGGTATAAAATATATAGGTATTAGAAGTGTATGCCGATAAAGCAACTAGGTTAATTGGTGAAACTGACTCCTTATTTTACAATACCTAGTAGTGGTTTACACAATATTACATACAAATCCACTGTGATTGCCTGATGGATTTTTATGTTCATATTTGTTTGAGTTACCTTAGAAATGCTTTACTGTTTGTATATACTACATTTAAAGCAAAAGCTATTTATGTATGTTTTTGGTGTGTGAGATGGTGTTAAAATGTGGTTTAGTTAATTTATTAACTAAACCTGGAACTTTAGGTTCTATGTATGTATGTTTTCTTAGTTATTGGTTTCCAATTTTGTATCTAAATATTTTTGACTCATCCATGACACATAACTTCATGTATTACTTCAAGTCATTATACTTGGAATGTATTATTGATGCTCTAAATATAACTTTAACAAATGATGATATATAAATGTTTATAATTAAATATTAATGGCTTAAATAACAATGTCAAAAGAGCTGGTTTAATTAAATTTATTAAAATGCACAGAGCTCAGATAATCTTCTTGCAGGAAACCCACTTGCTGGAGAAGGATTTGCAAAAATGATCATTTAATGGTTTTTCAGTTCTCACAGATTCCTGCTTTAGAGCCAAAAGGAGAGGTACTCTTATACTATGGAATAATACTTACACACTACCTAAAATTTGAAACACCTTTTCAGATAAAGATGGAATATTAAGCTTAGTAGCGCTAGAAGTTAATAAGAAATGCTTCACACTGGTAAACTCATATTGGATTCCTGGTCTAGGAACTAAATATATAAAGAAATACTTGGATCTCATTACTTTACACGCAAAGGGAGAAATTATTCTGGCGGAAGATTTCAATTGCTTGTTATCAGATGAAGAGACCTCTAAAAATAGTAGGGTTAAACTAACGACACAAGCTGAAAAAGCAGTTTTATAGCTTCAATGAATTTTAGAGACATACATAATTTCAGAGTTCAAAATTCACTTCAATACACTCATTATTCTTTCCAATTTGGCACACAAACTAATATTGATAAGATTTTTGTATCTAACACTCTTTATTCTAAAATAAATGATGTTGCAATACAGTCATGTCCACTCTCTGACCACAATGCCTTTTTGTTCAGTTTGACTGTGAAAAAAGATGATATGATAATTTTTCAAAGAATCCCAGCCTATGTAATTAAGTTAAAAGGTTTTAAGGAGTGGTTATTAAAAGAAATAAATGCATTTATGGAAAACAACAATAATGGTGAAGTAACAGATATCATACTCTGGGATGCATTAAAAGTTCACATCTTTAGTGGAGTTAAAGCTTGGTATTTTCAAAGGAGAAAGGAATAGGACAAGGAACTTTCTGATTTACTGCTCTAAATCTCAAACTAAGCACTCTATTCTCATTCTAAAGCCTTGCACTTGGTCGTATAAGTAATCTCATAGGTAAACACAAACTAAAGCACTATATCCTCTTATACTCCTTCAAAGCACTTGCTCCCTATTGGTTCTTTCTGATAAGTCAATAAGTAGTTCCCTATATTATTCAGGCATGTCCAAAGGTCAGTTTCGAGTTTACTCTCCAATCCAGCTGGTGAATCTGGGAATCTTGAGGCAATGTTACAACTGCCTTATGTATACAGACCACCCTCTCCTCCTCCCAACAAGCTCAAATATATGTGAGAGATGCAACTATATAGCCAAACTGGAAGCTAAGCTCTCTCAACCCAGTACTGGCACAGCCTGTCAGGAGGAGAAGGTAACCACACACACCACAAATCCAGTCTCACATAGACCTATCGCATCAGCAAGCCAAACACATAAACACAGAGAAACATACTCAGAGGCTCTAAATAAAAATCTGCCTAAGCAGCAGAGACCTTTAAAGCAGACATCCAAGCAACACCTACCACAAAACAATATCCACATAGCACATAGCTCACAAAGTCAGTGTGCCACACATTCACAGCCCTTAAGGCTAAACAACACACCTAATACACTTGTAATAGTTGACTCTATTGTCAGACACACTGACATCCCACTCACCAGGCTGAACAAGGAGAAGGTCACTGTAAGCTGCCTGTCAGGTGCCAGGATCTGCCACATAACACAAGCACTTGGGTCACTCCAAAGCAAGTACAAGTATGACACCATCATTGTCCATGCTGGTGTGAATGACCTGAGATGTACCTCCCTGGACTACATGAAAAAAGATGTACAGGAGCTCTTTGATCATGTAGCCCAGGCCGGTATGACCCTGACCTTGAGTAGCATCTTACCCTCACCAAGAATAATGCCACAGTATAAAGACAAAATGATCAATTTTAACAATTGGCTAAAGTATTGGTGTCATTCAAAGGGGATCCAGTGTCTGTCAGCCTGGGATGACATGCTTGACAAGCCACGTTGCTTCGCTAGGGACGGCTTGCACCTGTCACCTTTGGGTTTTCGAATACTGGCTAAGATTCTTGCCTCCCCCATAATGCCTTTTTTAGGCAAGGCTCAAAAGACAAACCCACCTCCATAGACAACACAAAGAAAAAAAAACTAAGGGTAATGCTGCTCAATGCCAGAAGTCTAAACCTCAAGATGCACGCACTTGAGACTCTCCTCAGTATGGAGAATATCGATATCTGTGCAGTAACAGAAACCTGGTTCAAGGCTCCCGAGAGCACCCCAGCACTACCAGGCTATACTTCATACCATGCTTTCCGGCCCCAAAACTCAGACTGAACTAAAAAAGGAGGGGGAGTATCCATATTTATCAAAGATACCCACACCTCCAGGCTAGTGGCACTGCACAAAGCTTCGGAGACCATCCATGTGGAACTAACAGTGGGCAAAACTGCCTTTCAGTTTGTAGCCTGCTACAGACCACCCTCCCAAACACAGGAACCTCACTCGGCTTTCTTGAGAACACTGGAGAATATGAAGGTCTCTCCAAACACTATTATATTGGGTGACTTCAACTACTCAAACATCGATTGGGAAAACTACTCAAGCCCAAACACCCTAGCCCAATGGTTCCTAGAATTTATAAACTCAAATGCTATGGAACAACTGGTCACCACTCCCACAAGAGGGGAAAACATACTGGATCTGGTCATCACCAACATGGGGTCTCTATGTTCCACACCAGAGGTATACCCCTCATTGGTAAGATCAGACCATAAACAAATCTCACTGGACATCCATATTCCATCCCCACCCCCAGCCAAGGAAACCATGGTGAAGAACTTCTCAAAAGCAAACTTCACACTTCTCAAAACTGAGGTGGAATCCTTCAAAGCCCCCGGGTCAGTGGACAATGCGGCCAAAAATGCAGAATCCTTTAAAAGCATTCTATGGACACCTACAGGAATGCATGGAGCATGCTATCCCAAATAAAACCAAGACTCACTCCTCCAATGGCAGGAGACCTGTCTGGTGGACCCCGGCCATAAATAAGCTATACAACAGAAGGAGAAAGCTACTACATGACAGAGCAAAATCCCAAAAAGGGAAGGTGTCACTGATCAGTACTAGCATGAAACTACGATCCCTCATAAAATCTTCTAAGACCAGCTTTGAAAGAAAAATTGCACAAGACACTATAGATAATCACAAGGCCTTCTTTAGTTATGTCAGAAACCTGGGCGACAACTCCCAGATATGCTCTGAGTTAGTGCAAAATGACAAAAAATTCACTGAACCCACAGACATTGCCAACATCCTGGCAGAAAGGTTCAATGCAAACTTCTCCCGGCCTTTCCCCCCAAAAGAGCAAATGTCTATCCCAACAGAGTGTAGCCCTCCTGAGATCACAGGTGAGAGCTGCCCTCTCCAAAGCTAAAAACACAGCATCAATGGGACCAGACGGTGTCCCTGGCTGCGTCTTACACGAGCTCCAAGAAGAACTAAACCCTCATATAAAGTCACTGTTCAATCTCAGCCTTACTACAGGATATGTTCCCAAGGAATGGCATACAGCAACAGTGGTCCCACTCCACAAAGGTGGTGCCACAACAGACCCCAGAAACTATCGCCCTATAAGCCTGACTAGCCTGGTCTGCAAAGCTATGGAGCGTATCATCATGGAAATCATAAACAAAGACATTGGGAACCTCAAGACAGAGGATCCTACCCAATTCGGCTTTGTTAAGGGCAGATCTTGCCTCTTGAACCTGGTCAACTTCTTTGAAACAGTTACCAAAGCCATAGATGAAGGGAAGGTAGTCCACACAGCCTACCTGGACCTCACAAAGGCCTTTGACACAATACCCCACTCAGGCATCATAAATAAGATCACCAGCTTAAATATCAACCCCTATGTCACAAGATGGGTTGCAAACTGGCTCAGGAATAGAAACCACATGGTCAGAATAGCAGGTGCCATGTCAGACTCTAAACCAGTTACAAGTGGTGTCCCACAAGGCTCAGTCCTGGGACCTCTCTTGTTCGGTATATATTTCTCCGAGGTACAGGCTAACATGGGTGGACTATGTCTGACCAAGTTCGCAGATGTCTGCAAACTGGGTGCTATAATTGACTCTCCGACTGACACAAGCATCCTCCAAAAGGGTCTCACAGAGATGGATAACTGGTGCCAAAGCCATGGCCTAAAGCTAAATGCCAAAAAGTGCATAGTCATCCCCTTTGGAAAAAACAAAGTGCCCACAAATTACCACATAGGTGGTAATCCATTAAGTATGGAAGAAGTAATTAGGGACTTGGGGACCCAAGTAGATAGCAATCTCTCCTTTGACAATCACCTTGCCAAAGTGGTTAAAAAGACCTTCTATATAGCCCACCTTATCATGAAAGGGTTCACATCTAGATCAAGAGAGGTCATTGTGCCCCTCTACTCATCACTTATCAGGCCCATAATTGAGTACAATGCCCCATTTGGGATGTACCTTACCCGACACCTTCAGCAACTGGAAAGACCCCAAAAGTATCTTACCAAGAGGATCAAGGGGCTCAAACAGATGCCCTATGCACTTCGGCTAAAGAAGCTCCAGCTCTACTCAGTTGTGTACCGCCTACTCAGAGGCAATCTGTGTCTGATGTATAAAGCCATGTCCAACCCAAAATTAATGGACATGCTTCACCTCAGGAAATCTAAATCCCTTAGAGCTATACGTTCCAGGGACCTGAACCTCAGCACAGAAATAAATAGGACATGCTGGAGGGACAGATTCATATCCCAGAGGCTCCCCCCACTCTGGAACAAAATCCCAATCCATGTCAGGCAGAGCCCCTCAGAGAAATTTTGACGAATGGATGGGAGATTGTAAGTTTACCCCTGGGATCTCTTCTGTGCCGCTGCTTGACAGAGGTACAGTACACAAACCTTAAAAGTGCTACCTTCTGTGCCCTACTATACAAAGGCACAGTCAACTAATCTAAAAGGGTGGCAAAAGTCAAACATACTCTGGCTAGGCTTATAAATGCCCTAGGGAAGATAGCCTAGTATCAACCTATGAACCTATGAACCTATTTACAAGCCAAAATAGATAAGTTGGAACTAAATTTAAAATCAAATGATAGAGCAGCACTTACTGAAATTTCTAAGCTAAACCACAAATATTTAGAAATATTGAATCATAAGGTTGCTATAAGCTTAGAAAAGATTAAACTACAGTCCTACTCATTAAACCCCAGACATTTACATAAACTACCTATCAGATCCAAACAAATTAATAAACAAAATCACATTAATGAAATGAAATACAAGAATAATAACATAGTAAAAAGAACAACTAATTTAGGAGGTATATTAGAAGCCTTTAGAAATCATTATCGGTCAATCAATGACATACAATCACCACTAGATTCAGATGATGTAATACATTTCTACAAGAAAATATCAAGACTAAACTATCAAAATAACAAAATAGTACCCTAAATAAACAAATAACCTTAGCAGAAGTGAAAGAACAAGTTAAATAAAGATAAGGATTATAAGGATAATAAAGCCCCAGGGTTAGATGGGATAATCCCAGAAATATATACAATTCTTCCAGAGCACACAATAAAGTTATTATTAAACGCATTCTCCATGGTTAAACAAGACTTAATTTTCCCTCCCTCATGGGAGTACTCAATTATTTCCCCCATTCTGAAACAAGGTAAAGACCCCCAACTATGTGCATCCCATAGACCCATATCATTGTTAAATATTGATCATAAAATTTTCATGTCTATCCTGGCCACAAGACTAAAGAATATACTACCCAATATAATACACTTTGATCAAACTGGCTTTAACTTACATAGAAGAGTACACAACAATATTATTAAGCTACTATCTCTAATAGACATTGCAAACAAAACCAAGAAACAACCAACTACTGTTAGTCTGGATATTGATAAGGCATTTGATTCCCTTAGTTGGTCATACTTACAAAAAAGCTTTAAAGAATTTTACTTTACTTCATATTTCACTAAAGTGATATTCAGATGTTTATAGTTATTCTAAAGCATTTGTTAAGATTGGTTCATGTCTATCATCCCAAGAAAAATTCATAAGGGAACTAGACCAGGTTGCCCTCTATCCCCATTATTTTTCACTTTATCAGTAGAACCTTTTGCTTCATTTATTAGAAATAACCCAAATATCAAAGGATTTCAAGTTAATGAGGGATACTGTCCAAAAGTTCAGCTTTTTGTTGATGATATTCTACTAACATCCAGTGACATAGAAGGCTCTTTACTACATATCATGAATTCCATAACTCTATTTGGAAAAATCTCAGGGCTCAATTTTAACCAAAATAAAACCAAAACACTTTTAATCAATAAGAAAATAAATAGCAATTTGCAAAAATACAATACATTAAACTGGGAAAATGATAACATAGATTATCTAGGAATAAATATTAAGAATAAATGGAATGAGACTATTAAATTTAACTTCACTAAACTGGTAGCTATAATCAGTGACTTGACTAAAAAGTGGAACAAAATGTTTTTCACCATGGAAGACAGACATTAATAAAATTGATTATTTTGCCCAAGATTTTATTTTGCATACAATCATTGATTTTACCTCCGCCTAAGAAATTCTTTAAACAAATAGATTCCCTATTACTAACTTTTCTATGGTTCCCAAAGAAACCAAGAATAGCCTATAAATGGCATGTTAGAGCCTGGGGCAGTAATGGGATTGGCTTTCCCAACATAGAATTATATTCCAAATCTGTTATTATTAACATAATACAACATTGGATTTCATCCATATACACCTCTAGCTGGAAACAACTACATGAAATACATGCAACTTTCTCTGAGAACTCAGAAACCCAGTTTAAGGAAACCTTTGGAATTAACAAAATATTTTGGATACTCCGTGAATATTGCTTATATAATAAGAAATTTAGCCACTTCTCACATGGTATAAACCAAATATTTTATATTTTCAAAAATATAATCGACAACAATTATAGTCTAAAGAACACATATTTCATTACATTTCCCATAGCTTATACACCAGATTGCCTAGATACCTTCAATATCAATAAGATGTGGAATCTTAAAGAGAATAATCTAAAGTTTTGGCACCAGTTTATAGACAATAAGAACATCCAACCAATGAACTTTCTCTTAGCCAGATATAATGTCTGTCAAGATAATTGGCTCTGTATTCAATCTTTAAGACAGTTTGTTGAAAATAAAATGAGAGTGCCAATAAATCTGGAAAATATTATACCAAGATAGATACAACTATTCATAAGGTGCAGTTTGGTGAACATTGAACATAAATTAAGCATATCACCTGTATATAAAATCCTACTAGAAGACTTGATTACTTTTAACCAAGCTTTTTGGAATTACTCCATAAATATTAATGGTGAACCTTTATCTAATGATAATAAGAAACAGTTATTAAATTTAATAAAAACACTTCATCATCTTTATATTGGAGACTATATACCTGGAGATTTATTCATAGAAGCTTTTACACTCCACACAGAATTGCCCTTAAAACCAAGAGTAATGAAAGCAAATGCTGGAGATGTGGTGATATTCTTGAAGCCAACTGGGCTCATATGTTCCTCGAATGTAGAACTCTCACACAATACTGGAGTGATTTTAGACATTTCACAAAAGCCCTGTGGTCTGACAACTGTCAAATTACTAGCTCTTTGATATTATTCAATGTCCCTTCCCCAAGTGTAATTCCTAGACATCAGTTACCTGTTCTTTGGTTAATTCTAGCTATTGCTCGAAAAATAATTACATTGAACTGGAAAAATAAGCAAGATCTTATGTTTACTGAGTTTATTTCAATAGCAAACTCTGTATGTAAAAAAGAAATGCAAACTATTTATCAGAGATCATCAAATGTAACACACAAAACACTAGCTTGTCAAAAATTGGAGAGATTGTTAGATAAATATTGATTACCTTTCTTGGATAAAACAAATGTTTATCATGGATGTTTGTATATAGTGTAAATAGTTATTATGTTTTATATTGTTTATTTTTAATACTTTATGTCCATGTTTATTAACAAAATTTAATAAAAATGTTTTTGGAAAAAAAAACAGTACAGTCTCACAGTGAAAACAGACTTAGCATGAACAGTAAGTTTCTCTGTACTTGAAACTCACATTCATTGAAATGGCATTGAAAGGCCAGTGGCGGATTAAGTTTACCTTCGCAATGTTTTCAAACCATAGGCCCCTTGCACACATTTTTAACACCATGCATATGCACATGTGTTCTTTGATACATCTGCCGTATTGTATTAAATTATATTCCTTGTATAATACAGCACCACTTGTTAGAGTGTGTTTTAAATTTGTAGTTTTAGACATTTTTTCCCGTAAGCAATGAAACAAAATGTATGAATCAATAATGACAAAACTACCCACTACAGGACATTTCAACCACAAAAGGCCACTTAAATTCTGTCATTACAATCCACCAATATCAGTTAATATACATAATCTCTGCAGAAATAGTAAAAGTCATCTGAATATTTCCACATTAAAGAGATAGCTAACTAATGAAGAGGTTGCTGCTGGCAAACAACTTTACATTTCAGTGTTTCATGTACAAATTCAGTGTCTGCTGCCCTTGAAGTATGAATTGTCCATGTTACATTAAAAAAAAGAATAAATTTGGCAAGCTGCTAATACTGCAATAGGGAATGGCTGTCAAATTGGCAAAAGGTTCATTGTTACTAGTTATCTCATCCAAAGGAGGATATACTCAGGAATACAGCACACTATCCCCACCCTTAAAGGGCACTGCAATATCAGCAATCCATCTACGTGGTGTGGGAGTAGAACTCACAGCCTTCTTCACAAAAGGCAAGTATGCTACCTGTAGCACAAATACTGATGGGGCCATTTGCTAAACAAAACAGTTACACATTGAAAACAGACTTAGCATGAGTAACAGTAAACTTCTCTTACCAAGAAACTCAACATTCCTTGAAAATGCACAGAAACTCACCATTCTTAAAAATTCAGCTGCTGGTAGTTGGTGTAGAGGATTCAGGCTTTAGTCCCCTGTAATCAAGGTACAGCATTTGAACCTGAATAAGTTAACTAACCTGCCATCTCTAAATGGGGAATTTCACATACTCACACACACAAACACTCATGCACTCACAATATATTTCGACATGCACAAGCACACACACACATGTGCGCGTGCTAACACACACACACACACACACACAGACACACACACACACACACACACACACACACACACACACAGTCCCCAGCATGCTTGATTCCACTCATGAAGACTCTCACCCATAGAATTGCAGGCACATTCCAACACCACGACAGACAGACAGATACATACACACACACACACACACACACACACACACACACACACACACACACACACACACACACACAAATATCCAGTCACAACATCCAGTACCTACGTTTTGTAGTGGGACTCCCCCAGGCAGTCACATGGAAGCACAAGACACACACACATACAAACTAGTGTACTTACAAATTATCGTAACCACATTGTACCGCTTCAACGTATTTACTTGTCATGTAGCATTTTTATGAGGAATAATTAAAATCTGTCCCTATTATTTGGCCTTTGTCCCCCATTCTGTCAGGCTTTGTTCTGTTTTTTGTAATAAGAGTTTGAGAAGTATGCACCAACAGAAAGATGGCAGAAATATGACCTTGCATATCTAGGCTGAACGGGAAATGCATGCTGTTGCAGTGCCCTGTTGCTTTGTATTAAAGTAGCAATGCTTCAATGACCATCAGGTAAGCTTGTCGGAGATTGTAAGATGCAAGTAAGCTTTAATAAGTGTACTGTTAAAGAATTACCAACATTGAAAGCCTTTTCATTGTTGCCATGCAGAGAATATTTACATAATTAGATAATGTATAAGCCTTAGGTATTGAAATGCATATGACAGTATTAAGGACAGGATTACAGTATTTTCAGAAGCTCATTACATTTGTTGGAGACTTGCAGTTATATTTGCAGGCTTTAGCCGTAAACTAAACAGAATGACAATCTATCATGTGTGGTCTATAACTTGTGCAGTAATCCTTTAAGCAATTTATCTTGAGCTTGTTTCTTGTTCGCTGTTCATTTTTTACTTTGATCATGTGTTCTTCATGAAACAAGTAGATAGTTTTTGTCAGGCAGCAGGTCTGTTTTGGATAAGAAACATTTTTACAAGTGGGGGTATCACAGAGATTGTTACTTTCAGCATGTTACTTGGTAATTTTATAAAGCTGAATATAAATTATAATTAGAACTGCAGTGCAAGGAGAAGTGGTTTGAGCTGAGTGCTGCTTGTTTTTTTTATACTTGATTTTGACTGGCATTCCAGTAATGTATTTAAAAAGCAATTTATTTTTTCATGCCTCACAACCTTTGTGTTTCCATCTAGATATTAAGTAAGTTGTCATGTAGCCAATGCATTGAAATATTTTTTTCTTCTACACTTCATTTTGTCTTGATTGCACTCTCGTAATGATGGTTTGGCACCCAGGGCAGTGTATTTAATTAAAGTTCCAGTTGTTGTGGTTTTGAGCATAGCTCCACCCCTTTCTAGTTGGTCACACCCCTTCCCATTGGCCTCACCCATTCAGCTGTCTCCTGCAGCCCCCCCCTTTAATTTGAAGTCACCAGCCGCCACTGTGCAAGGGTGAACAACAAATCCATAAACTTGCTAACTAAACTCAGTGACATCAAGCAGCATTGAAAGATGATCAACTTCCCTATTAATGGAATACTAAAGTAACTTTAAACCTTGATATAAATGTAATCGGCGGCATGTAAATACACACAAAAAAAACAATGAGCACAAAATGTGACTATTATTTGCATCTGAGGAATAAAAATGCACCAATACTCCTTCCATACTTCTCAACTGTACCAAATTCCTCATTATTTCCTGGTTTGGGGCTCAAACTAATAGGGTGCCATGAATTCCTGAATAGCCTCTTTAAATCCAGATTTCAAGCTAGCCATGCTGAGGTAACTGTGAGTAAGTGTATGAGTGTACAAGATTGTGTATTCATTTGTACATATCCCTGACACAACCCCACTGCATAAATACAAATGGGATACTTCTACCTTCAATGCCAGTTTTTCAACTTTGCATTTCAATGATGCATGTGGCTTTTAAACATTAGCAATATGTCAATTGCACATAATCAATGCTGATATGGAGCAGGGGGTGCGGTGCAGTCATTTACTGATCTGAAATCTGTGGCAACACTAACGCATAAATGCATTGTTCAACAATTTGTTCCTTCCTTATAAAAATATGTTTTGCAACATTGACTGTAAATAAAAGTGAACAGTTCCATAAAGGTCACTACAGTCATTTTGCTCTTCTGTGTAACTATTGTGTTAATGTAGTAGGAAACAAACCAAGCAACACTGATACTGAACAAGTGTTTAATAAAACAAAGCTTTCAGGTCAACTTATTTGACCTGAAAGCTTTGTTTTATTAAACACTTGTTCAGTACCAGCGTTGCTTGGTTTGTTTCATACTTCATTCAGTCTTGGTTTTATGAACTACTTTGTTCTGCAACTGTTTGGCTTTTTGAAAACTGTTGTGTTAAGTCACACAAGCCTTTACAATAATACACCAAAGAGAAGGTGTATTACAGGCAAAAGCAACCAGTGCACATTTGGATAAATGTTGGAGAAAATACTTAATTGCTCCTCTTATATAGCAGCGCTTCTCTTTTATGAATAATACATAGTGCATTCTCAGATCCCTCTTGATACAGGGCCCTAGGGACCATTCCCATGAGGTAACCATATTTTTTAACTTTGGCCATAAGTTTTTACCCCGATTTTCAGTCCTGGACCCTCCCTGATTAGATCTTTGTCTATTTAACTTAGCTGTCAAACACTATGTTCAGTGGTAAGTCATAATAGCCGATTAGCAGGTTCTATCATTATGAACATCATAGGAACAGACTTCCCTCAAGGAGGACTAATTATACATATCCATAGCAAGCCAGCTTATTCTCATCATTACACATTTTCAGACCATGAGACGATTCTTCTTCCCACCCTCCTCAGAAAAATTTCAACCAAATAGATTTACAAAGTTTTCCCAAGATCAGTGGTTCCCCATCCACCCTTAAGCCACAGTCCTCCATTGGGGATCCTCATTCAACCAATAAGGCTCCTCCTTTTCAGACTCCCACCCCAACTATACTAGCTATCTTCTGATTGGTTAACCACTTCTGGCATTGCTCCTATCATGAGCTGGGTCCACCTATCCAATTAAAAGTATCCCAACACAGGAGAACGCCCAGTCAGGTGACTCTAACTAGATTTGCGTGAGATACAACTCTTAGAATTATAGATAAGATGACCGTTAGTTAATTCAACTCCTATTGATTTTTACCAACCAATTAAAAATCAGAATTCCACACCGATACTCCAATGACCAAAAGTAATGAATTAATTCTATAGATTAATAAGCATGAAGCTTTGCAATGTTGTGATGACTACATATAAACACTAGCTAGTACACAAAACCTGTAACAACATTTAACAATGACTCTTATCTGTCCTGCTACTTTAGAAATCAATAAAAGTGCTTTGTTGGAATGCAAATCGTTATCTGGATTTATTTTTATTTTTAGATTATAAACGCTTAATTTCCCATCAAGACTGTCCTTCAAAGGAGTGCATCAAAAACAGAGAATTTGCTTGGGTGCCAATCTGGTAGTAGAAAGCTGGTATTAGAAAGCTTTAGCCTGGCATCAACTGATTTTTCTTTAATTTGCGATTGTACTTTCAGTTGAAGGCAGGCAGTAAGATGTCATAGTAGTACACGATAACAATATTAAACCACAGTCTGAGTTCAATTAATTAATCTCTTGTTATCAGTCTTTACAAAATTTGAACAGCGGTTTGTTGGAAATCAATTGACATTGTGCCATTGTTTTACAGGCCTCCATTGTCATAAAGTTGGGAACTTTTAGCTTTGCACAGTACATTTTGATTTAACATTCAGGCTCAGGATAAGTTCCTAGTTTTATGTTCTGATTTTAAGTTCCTGGATATTACTAGGTGGTACCCTGTACATTATTTTGGCTTTCTTGTTCATGCAAAGTTTTAATGAATTAATATAGGTTAATAAAATGTGTAGAATGTAGTCAGAAACTGTGGTGATATCGACTACATAGTTTGTATACTATAGTTTTACAAACGTAGCCAACTGGGTCTTTTTTTCAGTTGCATATTTATGGACTAGGGCAGGAATAAGAGGCACAGGGAACTAATCTAAGGGGGTGTTGAAGGCCAACACCTTTGGGCTAGGCTTATATATGCCCTTGGGCAGATAACCTAGTACTTACCTATGAACCTATGAACCTAATAATTGACTCCATGTGCTCAGAAAGAAGAGTGCCTTGCATTTCCCTGAGAATTTATAGCAGTAGTGTGTTTTGCATTCAGAAACACATGTTCAAATTGTAATCACTCATACACGTACCTGTCAACTTCCTAACACAAGAAATCTGGATAAAGCCTTAAAAAATGGAGGGGGGGGGGCAAGGATACATTTAAAATATTGTTCTTTTAAACTTAGAATGTTGTTAGAATAATAGGTTTCTAGCACTTAATGTTATTTTTATAAAAGAAAATTGCATTTTAGTTTTCTACAAGTTGTTCAAAGCTTGATATAAACTCAGATGTTACTATAAACAAAACACCATTGCTCTGGTTATATTTTGTGTTTAATATTTTGTCTGTTCTTCAATTTGCATCTGAATGTTGGTATCCCACAATTCTATTGGGGTGGGGAGGGTTACATAATTATATATGCAAATTTTATGTTAACCAATGTCCAGATTTTTGACCAGTTGTACCATGGGCCTTTGTCCAGATTTTTGATGTTTACAGGTTGAGAGGTGTAACCTTTTGACCATAAAGATTTTGTTGAAAATTCATGTTTTAAGCCTATAACTCAGATTAAACACACTCGACAGCCAGTCTTCAGGAAGATTCTTCCAATGCAAACATAACAATGACAAAAAAGTAGCTTCTACAGATTTGATCCAGAAGTATTCAGTTTTATGAAGCATATAACTAGAGCTTGCAATACCAAACAACCAAAATGTATACAAGATTGTATACAGCATGTGCCTCCTGAGAGCACATTTTACCCCTTGAATAATTTTTTGAGATGTGAGTTGAACTGCCATACATGACCATATTAGTTGAAAATAGTCTGCACTTTCCTGTTTACAATGCCATAATGTGCTGCTTTGTCTCATACCTCATTTAAATAATTGTAGGGGTGTCAATTTACAAAAGGAGTACATCTTTTAGTAATATATGTAGCCAGAGGTGACTATGTCCCATCCTGTAATCTGGATTGTCATGTGAACCACTCTGCTGAACTAACTGGAGCAGTGATCATATTGTTCCACTTTTGTAGTAGATCAGTAAGTGGTGGATATAGATTGTCCATCATCATATTATAGAGCCATTTCAACTTAAGTGGTCTTGTTCCAAGGACAGTATTCCCCACATGGATCATTGTACAGGCAGTGTGGTCATTATAGTCTAGCTTGTGTGTCCTGACTAGTTTGGACAAACTTGTTTTAAGCTGAAATAATTGAGACACGTATATCTTTAACTGGGGGAAATCTACTTTTGACCTGTTTGTGTGTCCCACATGTCCCTAACATAAATGACACCTGCCCTTACACAAGTGCACCATTTAATAGGTTGAACTTCTGCTGAGATATGAGAGTTATTTCTCACTCATGCTAGTGGGAAAATACTCTTCAAGTTCCTAACATCCTTAAATGTCAAGCAGTTAAGCCAAAGATCCAAACCTCCTGGATCCCACACTATGTAATATGGGATTTCCATCCTACCATAATTACTCTGCATTCTAAACTAGGGGTTGGTGTCAATCCAGGGTAAGCTTCTTTAATGTCTGGCTCTAAACTTTATAATCCTATTGCAGCTACCTATAACCATAAATATGGGGAAATCCAAAATCTCTGAACAAGGTATGGGTAAACAGTCCTTTCTTGTTAATATGAGGTGACTTGCCATCCCATAAAGATCTGAGACTAGCCTCTGAACTTTGTTAATCTGAGGGTCAAAGATGACATAGAGTGAAGGATGTAATAAAAAACAGTAATGTCTACACCTGGGGCTTTACCTCCTGGAAGTTCCTCAATGGCTTCAAGTAGCTCCTGCAGTGAAATGGGTTTAGCCAGCATAGTGACTGTGTCCTGTAGTAATGAGCTTGATGGGCCAACCTGGTCTTAAATACTCGTCCATGTCATTTAACATACAACAGGGATCTACCATATGCTGGTATTCTTCTGCTAGAACAACTGTTTATCCTAATGACCCAGATATGAAGTCCTTAATCTTCTCTTTGTTTTTTTTTTATAATAATTTGGAAGAAACTATACCTCTTGACTGATAAAACGGTTTAATTCTCTTCTACCTTTCTGCTATCTGTAAATATTACAATAGCTTATAGTCCTGCTTTGCATGTTGACATTGTTGTGTCATTGTTTTACAGGCCTCCATTGTCATAAAGTTGGATGCTTTGCATGTTTAATTGTCCACCAAGTATCTCTGCCCTGACAATCGCTCACTTGGTATGCGATTTTGTTGCTCTGATTCTGTTGCTATTCTCATCTAACTGAGAAACGATTCCGGTTTCTTTTTTGCACTTTAGCTTCCAAGTGCATCCCTTACAATATTCTTTAAAATTTAACCACCCGATTCTTATTTTGATACTCTTTTCTTGTTGATTATTTTAGTATTGTCTTAATATAGTTGTTCAAATAATGGATATTCTACTTATTCTGCAATAACAATGGATCAAATCTCCATTACAACACAGTTTGCTGACCTAATCTGAATCTGACCATGAGGGTTCCCTTGGAGTGATCAGACATGGGTCCTGGATCAATCTGGGAGTCCTGTACTATATTCAAAGGTTTCATATTAAACCAGAGATGAATATGACAAACCGTATCCTTTGCATAATAGATATAACCAAGTACCTTAGTATGTAAAATCTGTCAAGCATACTCTAGCTTCAACTCCAACACTCTGGATATTTCTAAATGACCATCCTGCCTTAGGAAGTTGTAATCACCCTACTGGTATCCTCTCCTCCTCCCCATTATCAGTGGGTAGTGCCACCTATGGAGTGAGTTGATGACCTTAAAGAAATTAGTGATAGGCCTAATGTTATCATTGTTGGGACCATAAAAGTTTGCAACTATGATAAGATTATATGGGATCTGAAATATTCATCATCACCATCATCATCATAAACCTCTTTTTTCCCATTTTCTACACGGGTTGGGGTGTCATGTTAACTGTCACCATCTCTCTTTATTCAATGCCATACTCCTACTTTCTTCAACACTGACTGTCATAGATCTTCTCTCACACAATCTATCACCACTTTGCTGGATGTCCTTGTTTCCTCTTACCTTCTTCCTGTCTGTTCCAAATCTTCTTCACTAGGTTATCTTCTCCTTTTCTGCACATGTCAGAACGAGCATAATCTGTTCTCTTTGATTTTTTCTGCAATTGGAGCTACTTTGGCTACTGCTGTTATGTCCTCATTTCTTTGTCTGTCTCACAGTGTGCATCCTGCCATCCCTCTCAGGCACTTCATTTTGATCACCTCTGGGTTCCTCAACTACTCTGCCTTTACTGCCCATGTGTCTGTATTATTCAGTAGTACTGGTTTCACTTACTTTTCAGCTTCTTTGGCATTCCTCTGTCACATACTACACCAGGCACACTATGCCAGTTGGCTGCAGCCGCTCTGATTCTAGGTTTAACCTCTTTATTCGGACTTACCTTCACCTTACCCACCCCTTCCAGATACTTGACATTGTTAGCCTGTTCTACTATCTTCCCTTCTACCTTAATTTTCAGCTTCTTCTGATTTCTCCAATTTGCTGCAGTTACCACTGTCTTAACTGTACCAGCTTCATCCCATGTGCCTTCAGTTTTGCATTCCATTCCCCTATCCTTTGCTGACGTTCTAGCTCAGAGTCTGCCTATAATGCCACATCATCTGCATACAGCAACTTTGTTGATCTGTCCCCTCTGACCTGTTTGCTAATGTTGTCCATCACCAGTATGAACAGCAGTGTCTCAGAGCTGAACCCTGATGTTCACCCACTCCCACTGGGAACTCATCTGTGAGACTAAACTCTGTACTTGAGTCTTTGGATCTTTGTACATAGTCTGCAGTCATTCTACCAATGTTTCTGGGACTTCAAACCACTGCAGGACTGCCCAAATCAGATTTCTTGGGACCTTATCATACGTCTTTCTCTCCACACTGCTATGAGTACCCTCAGGAGCCATTTTTCCCCTATTTTACCTATCATCTTTATCATATCTGCTGTGGCCTCATCTGGGTTTGCTGCTTTCCCTGACATCATTTTCCTTAGTGCTATTCTTAATGTTCTAGGATGGGCTCCTCTTCTTCTCCTCTCATTGTAGACTGTGTCTGGGGCAGTACAGCTTCTTTGGGGTTTTCTTCATCCAGAAGTTGCTCAGGCTACTCCTTCCATCTACCTTTCATGTCTTGTAGACTGGTGAGCAGGTTGTTGCTGTTATCCTGACTATATTTTTTATATTCTGTCTTTGCCTTGCAACCTGATATAGTTTCTTTTTGCCACCTACTGAGTCACTTTCCAGAAGCTGGCAGAGTGCCTCCAATGGCCTGTTCTTTGCTATTGCAACTCCTTCCTTACTTTTCTATCTCCCACTTTTTCCTGCACTCCTTCTTTCTTTTGATGACTTCCTGGACTTCTGAATTCCACCACTAACTTTCCTTATGTACCTTATTTCCATACCTGGCTCTACCAAATATCTGTGCTGTAGTCCTCACACATGCTGTTTTGAGATGCTGCCATTATTCTTCAACTCCAGCTCCAGCTAGCCCCCCTCTTCTTAGGGTGCTAGAACCCTGAGTAATTCCTTGCATTGTTGTACTTTCTCCCTAACCACCTTCCAGGTCTTCAGCCTAATGTCTGTTGACCTTAGAACCTTCTCTGATCACTGCTTGTATCTGATTGTGGCAACCAGTGGTTTATGCTGACAGCCAACTGTTGATTCTAACTACATGCCCTTTCCTTATTAGGAGGAAGTCTACCTGAGTTACATGTTGGCCACTCTTGTGTGTGATCTTGAGACCGTCTCTCTTTCTGAACCATTGCCAAATAGGAGTCTAGAATAGCCTCTCCTTTTTTCCTGTTTCTCCACTCATGTGGACCCAGGCAGTCCTCATATCCGAGCATTTCTCCCCGGGCCTCCGCTGAAAACAGGCTCTATGGAACCTAGTCGGACTTTCCCGGTCAACAAATGTTAAATAAATGTATGTGCATTCAAGTCCCCCAACACCAATGCATGTTATCTAGTATGTCTTGCAACTGCTGTCTGAATGTGCTCTTTTCCTCACTATCACAACTGTGGGGCATAGGCTGAGATTATGAATTAGGCTGTGTCACTAATTCTGATGACATCACTCTCTTGGCTTCTGAAGCCTCTCTTTCACCACAATTCCTAGATTATTTCTAGACTGTCCTCCTCCTGAGTAGTAGACTCTGGTTTCAAGCCAAAGTAGCTTAGTTGCACTGCCCTTCTACTTGTCTCCTGGATAAATAGAATGTCCAGCTTCCTTCTTCCCATCATGTCATCCATTTTTAAAGCTCCCTCCTGTCAGTGAACCTACAATGAGTATAGCAATTGCTAGTTATGTTTGGTAGGCTGGTTTTACATCCAGCTTTCACTCAACAGAGCTATCCCAGGTAACTCTGACTGGGCAACTGGATGCTGGCCAGCCAGTAACTTATTCATTCAGGACTACACTGGCTGATAGGGGACATATGTGGCTAGCCCTGCCACAATGCACAGTCTGTGATCTCCTATCTTGAGGATACTGTGAACTACAGTAGATACCCAAGGTGGTTGGTCTATACAACTCTTCCCTCTATAGGGCATCTTATAGCATCTGTGCTGCTGCTGCTGCCCACTGCAGCTGCATTCATTGGTGAGTTTGAGATGGAAACACTCACCATATTTTTCAGAGGTGGGAGGAACACCACAGAGGCACAGGGAGAATATGCAAACTTCAAACAGGCATTGGCCAAAGTTCAGGCTCAAACCTTGTACCTGGGAGGCAAAGACCTTAACCATTATGGCAACTAGTCTCAATCCACTTATCTGCTCTATCTCTGGCAATATGTTTATTGATCCAATATCCAATTTGTTGATGAGTGATTGAGTGATCCACTATAGCCACCCCCCACCCCACTTTGCTGAAATTGTGCTGGCAAATAAACATTCTCCCCTCCATTTGACCAAGGTATTTCCCTCCTGTTTATGTTTAGTCTTAGTTTCCTTCATAAAATCATTAGGGTATTCACTTTGGTGATTAATCACAAAATGGTATTAGCCTTTATTGCTGTTGATGCTCCTCTAACATTCCATGTTATACACACAACATATCTGAAAACATTCCCAATGTCAGGTTTTCAATGGACCTGACTGTTGGTGGACCTAAGGTTCCAAGGCTACTCATGAAACTGGATACTGCAGTAGCAGCCAACATTGTTTTACTGAAGGCTTAATATGCAACCACTAAACAGGAACTGAATGCAACAGTAATTTAACTTGTAATTATATTTTCAAAACCAATACAGTTTTAGATTGGGCTTGATTCCAAATAAAGGCCTAATTCCCAATATTAGGTCCCCATCTGTGATCTCCTCACTAGACCCTATCAAAATTTTTGGTTCTGATGCCAAACTACCTGCAACAAATACAGCAAAAAGAGTAAACATCCAGAGCCCATGGAGCAGTAAAACTATTATGGCAGCATCCTAACTGATTTAGCACACCACCTCATGCAAGCTGCAATGACCATAGTCAACTTACTTACGCCATCTCGAGTACCCATCCTTGAAATAATATCCCCTTCAGCCACTGAGATTTTACCCTACCTCAGATATCTGAAAGGTGAAGCAGTGCTCCCAAGGTTTACTAAAATACATGAATTACTACCTGCCAAAACATTAGTAAGGGTCATAAGGATCACAACTTAAGTTATAGTGTGTGCCTGCATTACTTTTGAACCATTACTACAGGTTGTCTTCAAGGGGGGAGGGGGGGTATCATGTCAATAACCACTAACAGTCACAAATAGTACACAACTATCTGTACCTTAGTCATTAGAGACAGAAGTATTGTACAAGACTTCAACAGCAGTCCAAGTAAGCTGTCCTTAGAACAGCAACATGTTGCCCTCATTAGCAAGCATTATTACCCCATTTAATTAAGGGTCTAGGTTAACTGCAATTCAATGGCCTGATTAGAAACAGAGTAGAAACCGATTCAAATGACTTGGTTCTGATACTCATGTGGGAGATGGAATCATGTCTGAATGTTTAACTCCTGTTATATCTGGAGTCAAAGGCTGTGTGGAATGCCAAGAGCTCTCCAGATTATCAGTTTCCATCATGCAAATCTCATGGGGATGAGAAGAGGGTCTTATTCCATATGAAATCATGACTATCTGTAGGAATAGTAGTCTTCTTCTTCTTCCGGCTTTTTCCCGGTTAGGGGTCGCCACAGCAGAACTCCATTCTGCTAATGATTGGCAGTAGATTTTTGCGGGGCCGAGTTGCCAGCCCGATGCCCAGCTTTCAACAAAGGCATGCCCATTCACGCATGACTTTTGAATGCCACTCCACTGCGGGGAGGACATGCAGACTCCACACAGAAGGCGCTCCAGCCGAGAATCAAACGGGAGAACCTCTTGTGAGGTGGCAATGCTACCGCTGCACCACTAGTCTGGATATCAAATTTACTGCCCCCTGGTGCCAGGGGGGAGTAACTGTTATTTGCTCATTATCAGCTTGACTACTGTGGAATCTTGATACCTAGTCATAGTCCCCCCCCTACTTTTTCCCAACTGGGTGTTTTACAGGGGAGACAGAGACAGATCTATCCCACTATTTCTTCCTGTAGAGATTATTGTGTCCTCCTTCATAGCCCTTGTGTAAGTGGTAGGTTTGTTCTAACACAGTCCTTTAAGGAGCTGGTCTGTTTCCAAGGGTAAATGAAGGTGGTGTTGTTGTCCATTCTTAAAGCCACATAGGGTACTTGGGAACCTAAGACAAACTACAAAGCCCAAGTCCCTATATGCAGTGGAAAGGGTATCATTTGCTTTCTCTTAGCATATAGTGATGTTCTCTGATCAGGAGATAGCTGTACTGAATACCCTGCAATTGTCAATGATGTACCAATTGTCCTAGCTTTCCTCAAGATGGTTTTGCAGCCATTGCAATCAAGACATTTGATAATGAAGTGACAAGACACATGTGGAGCCTTGTCTTGTGGTTTAATTCTATGTGGTCTCTCAATTACAGTGTTTTAGTCTGATCTCAGGAGCTTCTCCAACTACTTCTTTATGAAGTCAATTAGTTCTGGCCACTCTGCATTTCCAGGTAGCCCTATAATTCTTATGTTGTGTCACTGGGCTCTGTTTTTAAGGTCTTCCACCTTGAGTTGCAACCATTGTGAGTGCACCAGCATTTCCTGTATGTGGTTTGAATGCATTGCCACAACTGCCCTTTGCTTACTAAGGTCCCTTTGCTATTGAACTAATAATGCACTAATATTTTGCAGCTGATGATTCACAGTAGCTATTTATATTTGCTGCATGTCTACCACTGTCACTTGTAACAGTTTACTTAAAGACTCCAGGGAAGAATTGATGGCTTTAAAGCTCCTCTGTTGTGATGGTTGTTTCTGCCATCATACTCTGCTACTGTGATAGTCCAAAAAAGTACAGAAATTCAACACAGCTCTACAGAACTTTACCCAGAACAGTTATTACCAATATGCTATAACCATTGCAAAACTTTAAGGTTAAATGGAACCATAAAAGTATTTTCAGAGATCATGGCTAAGGAGCTCCTCAGGTTTTATTCTCCTGCCATGCACATACCCTTCTAATCCAAATGTTTGAAAAAATCTTGCATTTGGTATCTGTGTATAAAAGGCCATCAGTCAGTCCTCATTTGAAAGTTCTTCAGAGGTGTATCCTAGGGTAATCATTTATAAAATATGCCTAAGACATTCAGGGAGTTTATTGCAGATCAGTGCTGAATTTGAGCATACTTTATCCCCCTTAATACAGGTCATATTTGTAAGAATAAATAAAAAATAATGCAATTGTAAAACAAGTAATATTTTTTTTCTGAAAATGAAATTATCCTGGAGATTCAATAAACTTTGTTTAGGCTTAGCACAAACCCTACACAGAGTTTGCGTTTTTGAGTGATGAGCAGCAGCACAATCTCATATGCATGTCGCACTTCGCACTTATAAGGATACAAATGACATTTCATGGCCAGCAACAGTGTTGGTGGCCAGAAAACTGTGTAAGAAGTGCAAAGGCATATAACACAAGCAAACTAGTTTTCCTATGGGCAAACATGTTCTGTGAGATTGCTCAGACAGCCACAATAACTACCACGGCTAAAATTAATGTGATAAATGCAGTAATGACACAATATAGAAAAGTGTACTCAGTGCAATGCATACTACAACATGTTTTTGGCACACTGAAATAAAGTTTTTATGGTGATCATCAAAAGTACATAGACTACATTATAAATACACTAGTTTGGGGAAGTGTGTATATTGAAAAGTGCCACAGACATGAATGGTAGGAATGAAGAAAGGGGAAGAGGACACATGAAACATGCTAATGTACACCAGATAAAGGCATGCCAATGTATGGACATCCCAAAGACAAGACAGTTGGAGCATGAATAGTAATCACAAATGTACATCATACTGTACGTGCTGCTATTTACACCTCCTATGTGAGTATATTCATATCATCACACAGTTATTGTATATAATATGACTGTTACATAAGGTAACATATCAGTGGAGATGATTGGTTGTGATATAAACACCCTGATATGATCACTGGAGAGGGCATTTATCAAGGACGGTAAATACAATAGGGGGTATGCACATATTGTGAAGATGTGAAAACTGAGTTGCTTGAATATGACTGTAACTTCAACATAGGTTGAAACCAATCAAAACACATAGCAACAGACTCATGGACAGCAGTAGACAGAAGCAGGCGCAATCATGGACAATATAAGAATAATACCACCATTAATTTGGGACATTGACATAAACATGTGATTGTGAGTTTTATTATACATGTTCTGCATGAACAGACTTGTATAACTGTAATGATATGCCAGTAATCTATAAGGGGAATCAAGCACACTTTCCTCAAAAATTACCACTTTTTGGAGCTGTTGGCTATTTGTGAGGTTTTCATGACACATATGCCACAGTCCACACTTACAAGAATGTAACCCATGCTATCAATGTTGTCAATGAGCTGTGTATTTACTGGTTGCATCAGAGAAAGGCATATCATATGTTCATCTTGTAGAACACCTTGAAGGGAAGTCTGCACTGTCAAGCCCTAATGGTTATGCATCATAAAGAATACTCATGTATTACCAAAAAGATGTGTGGCAGCTCACTGTGTCAAAAGTAATACACTTGATTAAATCATCCCTGTAAGATTTGTGGTAAGGTACATGCAAAAGGGTGCATTGTACTCGATTATTGGTGTGATGAGGGCTGAGAGCAATGAGACTATAATGTCCTTTGATGTGGATGGCCTGCCCATACTCAGGAATTGTACTACATACAAGGGATCTGTCACCAAATGGTGGTGGATGTTCCACTTATTATCTGCCTGAGTTCCCAGGTCACGTACCACTTGATCTTATAGAGGTGTGCTGTCTACATTGTAATTAGCTTGTATATGTGCTTTCAAAAAAGGAATAATTATACTTTTTGTTCATCTAGTGTGTATGCATGGTTCTGGCAACAATCATTTGTGTGTGTTAATATTTTCTGCAGTATATCAATAGTGTTCTTGGGTTCAGTGATTGTCCACAATTTGCAGTCATCCACAAAATTAGTTAGACAAAAAATGTCCAAGTTTATCCTGACTTTGAGATGGCCCTGGTCACTGGACTCTTGCTAGAGGTGAATTTACACCCTTCAACAGTATGTGTCCTCCCTGTAAGCATCATTAAGCAGAGGTTAGCAGTGCTTACCTCCTTGCAAACCCGCACAAACCCACTTACAACTGCTTTAAAGTGACTTAATCACTCTGTATCCAACGGCCCATGTTCCTCCCAGCAAAAAAATAAACAGCCTCTGGAAGCCAGGACCATGTACACTACACTCACAGTAGTTAACCACTAAGCCATCAGAGCAGTACATAAGATTGAGGTTTCAACAAACAAATCCTCACCATAGGAAAATCAAACTGAACATGTGAAAGGAATCTATGTACAGTGTGATGTTGTATAACATAAATATGTGAACTGGAGTACTGCAGTGAGGCCAGATGTGAGGTGTTCTTGTAATAAAGTGCTGAAGTCTGCAGGACCCCATACAGTGTACGTACACATGAATCACTGATACCAGGCACATATATAACATGTAATGAATAATAAATCAATGCCAAAAGGAAAATATAATTCAAATTAAATAGGAAGCAATACTAAGCACTGCACAGCTCAGCCTACTTGGTGTAAGCAATGTGTAGGCTGACTAACTCAATCTACCCAGTGGTATACCCCTTTAAGCAATGCCAGCATTAGGTAAGCAGGTGTGCCCATAGCTTAGACTTTTCAAAACCATCCAATCACGGAAAAGTGTGGGAAATCAGGCATATTTAAACCCCACAGGTGCGAATACTTTCCATAACTGGTTGCAGCTCCATACTGAAGGCAGAATGGCTGGAGTTGGGGAAGGCACTCGATTTCGAGTGCAGTGCTGGGGCATCCAGCAGTCCAGATTCATAGTATGGCTCCTGGTAAAACACCATGAGCAGAGACTACTGCAGGGCCAGTACCAGTGCTCTCAGTATAAAGTGGAGGCCTGGGACATTCTCGCCCGTGACTTCACCAGTGCCACTGGTATCCCCTGAACTGGTGAGCAGGTCAGGCATCACTATGCTGACCTGAAGCGGTGGAGGGGTGATCTCTTGGAGCAGTGGATCCAAGAATCAAGGCAAATGGCTGATGCCCCAGCATTGAGTAAGTACTCATTCTACTACGCAGATAATGCTTGCCTAGCTTGTGTATGCTATGGATAGGTAATGGCTAAATATCACTGTATTTCCCTGACAACTGCAGATGAGCAGGCTGTGAACCAGCAAGCCCATGCTGCTAGGTTGCAAAGGCTGTGTCGCGAGGTAGGTTAGTAATAATCTTGCATGTACTGTCATAACAAATAAATATAACAGTTCTAGAAAATATTGTACCAGAATAATAATGTATTGTGTATGGGATGTACTGAATAAACTAGACAATATGGCAGGAAGACTGTTATATAGGTTGTGTGTAAATAAAGGTGTAATATTTTGTGAATAAAAGTATAACCCCTGGAGTGCTTGTGTACATTCTGCTTTCATATGTTGTTGTAGTGTTGTATTCCATAAATAGTGCTGTTGTATTAAGCAGTGTTACCCACACTGTTGAAAGCAGATAAAATGTGTAGGAAGTTCAGTATAACAATGTTGGAAGTCCCAAGAGGTCAGTCACATTGTACAACTGATGGAGACTTAGACAGAAAACACTGCACCATTTCCTTGATAGCACAGTGTACTGTGATGTCAACTCTAATATTTTTACCAGACACAGTAGGGGTTTGAATCCCGGGAGTGGTAGTAAGTTGTATGCATAATCATACCCCACAACTGTACAGAGTTTGTGAGAATGCTCAGATAGAAAGCTGTATGCATAATTAGACCCAACTGTACAGACTTTGCTAGAATGTTCAGATAGTACGCTGTAAGCATAATCATAACCATCAACTGTACAGACTGTGGCAGAATGTGCAGGTAGTAAGCTGTATGCATAGTCATACCCTTCAACTGTTCTGATCTGTTCAGCATGTCCAGACAAATGGCCCAAATGTGCTGCCCAGTAACCTGTTCCCCTGACAAATCAGTGTGATGATCCAAGAAATGTAGGCAGCTTTTACTGGCATATAACTGATAGTCAGACCTGTACATAGTCAGAGAATGTATATTAAAACAAACCTGTCATTGTAGCATCTCACCCAAAGTGTATGACAGAAATTCTCAAAATATATCACATTAACACCTGCATCCTGTCAAGCCTTGGCCAGAGTGTGTGCAATAACATATTGTTAGGCATGTGTATAACATCAGCATGGACTCTGGGAGTATGTGTAGAAATTGTCAGGTAGTGTTAACAAAGATTTTCTCCACAGCTATACCAGATAAGAGGTGTAGACTGTAGGTACAACACAGTTCACTTATATACTTGTCTACAAGCATGGAATTTGGGAGTATGTGTAGAAATATTCAGGTAGTGTTAACAATGATTTTCTCAACAGCTATAACAGGTAAGAGGTGCAGATTGTAGGTACAACACAGTTCACTTATATACTTGTCTACAAGCATGGAATCTGGGAGTATGTGTAGAAATTGTCAGGTAGTGTTAACAATGATTTTCTCCACAGCTATACCAGGTAAGAGGTGTAGACTGTAGGTACAACACAGTTCACTTATATACTTGTCTACAAGCATGGAATCTGGGAGTATATGTAGAAATTGTCAGGTAGTGTTAACAATGATTTTCTCAACAGCTATAACAGGTAAGAGGTGTAGACTATATATAAGACACAGTCCACATATATACTAATCTACAAATATACCATTGTACATCTACAAACATACCATTGTACAAAGTAAGGTCATTGGGTAGTGTAATAATACATGTAAGGGACAGATCACTGCAGTGACTAAGAAAGTTATGAAAACTACAGGGACATATTAGTTGTTAATTCCTCTCTCTCTCTCACCCCCACCATATGTGGAACAATAACCTAATTACACACCTCAATGGTTATGTGTACACTCCATACTTTTGTTGGGACATATGTCCTATTGGTTTATAAATATTCACATTTGGTTCTATCCATGTGCCATGTTAAAATACTCCCATATTGCAGGCCTGCTGCCATCAATTAAACCTGCATGCTGTTGTAATGGCCACTGTTGTCCCATATATGCATGTGTTCTGCTTGCTTTACAACTGTTGTAAATCTGGTGTCTTGGGTTAATGGAAATACCTACACATGTTGTTATAACTAATCCTGAATGCTGTTGACTATTACTAACCAATATCTTTCTTAAAATTGCAACACCATAGCTTGTATGGGAAGGCCGGTCCCAGTGGATCCACCTGTCCCACCTCAGATGGCCATGGCACTAGGCCCCAGCACATCTGGGGCCCAGCCTGGGACCTCCTCTGCCATTGGCCTGCACCACCTTCGGGTGGAACCACAGCAGGGGATGGGGCTCGGCCCCCCTCGGGATCAGGGGCAGAGAGGTATCTGTCACCCGCCGTCAGGTCCAGGCCGTGGTGCGTAGGGAGTTCGACAAGGAGATTCGAGACCAGCCATGCCAGCTTGAGAGCCGTGTGGCACAATTAGAGGGTGAGCCTGCCCCTCCTACCCAGCAAAGCCACCTTTGAGACCATGAAGGTGCAGTGGTGACTGCCCATGGGTGAGAACCTCAGTCCCACTGTTTCCATTTGGGGGTTCATGGGCTTGCGACTTCCAAACACCCCTCCCCATCCAAGGTGTTTACCCCCAACATGTGTCATGTAACATTCCTGTATGCGTCTTGTTTGTCTTGCCAATTAACCTACCCAACCTACCTCCCCAAATATACCTACTACCCCTCCCCAACATCCCACTCTCACCTGAAAAAAAAAGAAAAAGGGCAATCTGTTCCCACAAAAAAAAATCTCGCCCCATACATAGCTGTCCATTTCACACACATGTCCACTGGATACATGTAATCTGGTCTAATTGGCATCACAATGAATTATTGTTGTCCTCACCCCCACCCAGGGGTTTGAGTGTCCAAATCTAACTCCATATTCAGTGTATATGCACAACTGTTGCTGTAGAAGAAGTAGGCAGCTATGGACCTTCCCTACACCCTTCCTGCACATTCCTAGCTATTTTCCCTAGCGTCTTTCCCTCTTTTTGCCCCTTTTTCACCACTTTCCTATCAACCCCTTTTTCTTTTCTTTTAAAGAAATTAGCATGGGGGTAAGTAAGAGTAAGCACTTTAAGCAGCAGTAAGCAGGTTTAAGCCTGTTTGCATGGTGTAAGCAATGCCTACACACGTTAAGCAAATTAGAAGCTAACTGGGTTCTGAAACTGTAACCGGAAGTTAGCAGTGCTTACGTCCACGCAAACCCACTTATAACTGCTTTAAAGTGCCTTAATCACTCTGTATCCAACGGCCTGTGTTCTGCCCAGCAAAAAAAATAAACAGCCTCTGTAAGGCTCAAACCCAGGACCCTGCACACCATAGACAAAGTGATTTACCACTAAGCCATACTAAATCTAAAAAAAAAAATGGATGTTTTCAGAAACATAACATCCAGACCAGTCATGCAACAGTACAGAGAATGTATACCAACATCTAGATGTATGTGTGTGTGTGGTGTGTGTGTGTGTGTGTGTGTGTGTGTGTGTGTGTGTGTGTGTGTGTGTGTGTGTGTGTGTAAATATATTAATATCTAAACAGATACAACATATCTATAAATGTAGATATATATCTATGTAGATATATATATATACAAATATATACATATATATAAATATATATGAACATATATACATGCAAATGCCTACATCTACATATATGTCTAAACCTATATGTCTACATATACACAGCAAGTTACATATATGTACGCAGATATATATCTATGTAGGTATATACAGACATAGTTATATATATGTAAGCAGATATATATATATATATATATATATATATATATATATATATATATATATATATATATATATATATAGGTATATATGGCCACACATCTGTAGATAGCAATGGTAGATTAACAAAAATTAATATGTCCACATGCGCCATTAATGGGGTTGAGACACCCTAAACAATATACGTCTTGTAAGAATAGGCATACCCCCCCCCCACCACAGCCAAACATGTTTGCCCTGCAATACACTACCAAGTGTTACAGATCCCATAACCAGGACCTGACATGACATGGCCACAAGATGTTAACAGTATTACAACCCACCTGTATGATGTCAGGCTGGTATTGGTAACATATCATGCAGTACATCCTGGCTCCCATAGGAAATGTAAAATGTGGAAGCTATCAACATCCCCAGGATACATATACACAGACACATGTATGCAGATACAGATATATCTATCTATCTATCTATATATATATATATATATATATATATATATATATATATATAAATATATATATTAGATATACATGACTACACATACACATGCAGAGATATGTACAGTAAGATGCATATGTAGAAGGTGCACACAATATGGAACTGCCACTATGCCTACAGTTAACACCTTAACAACTGGACACTGTATGGGCCACCCATACAAATGACAATCATTGCCTGCAACATATACCCACAGAGAGGTCATAGGAAAGAACACCACAGACAGGTTTGAAGAAATGGAAAACCTTTATTTGTGTACTATTAAAGTTCTGTATGCCATATCATATAACTATTCAGACACTGGAATCCAAGTAATGCAACTGTGAAACAGTTATACTAATACAGTAGTCTGGAAAGGTTCACAACTGTTGCTGTCTAGGCCAAGGCCTATAAATTGTACAATAGTAAAGACAGACTGGGCCACAGGATACCAAACAATCAACAGTATGTAATGCAGGTGAATAGTTCAGCAGCCTCTATCTACACTCTATACAAAATCACTAGGTGGTAAAGACTTCAGTTGACCAAATGGGATGTAACTGTTACATAACAAGGCATAACTGACACCATCACAAGTACATTGACAAACAGAACAGTCTGTATGGCAGGAGGCAGTAGGCCTGCATTAACCCAGTTTATGTGAGTAATGTAAATATAGGTGAAGTATACAATACTGTACATCCAGATACCTTAAGGCAGCTCACCCCTGATACCCCCACATTTTGTAACAGCCTAGGTCATTTATGGTGCATCCCCCCCAGACTCAATAATACAGGGCCATATACCACTGTTACATACACTGGCCTCTGGAGTGCATAAGGGCACACATGTATTGTGTAGGTGAAGCCCACACATATATGGTCCCAGCCCCACCATATGTGTGGGGGATACAACAGCAGTGGACTGATGGCGGCAATGGCAGTGCGATATGCACACAGCCCACTACAGAACAACCCCTGACAGCATGTTATATGTGCAAAGCTTGGTATGTAGGTGGAGGACAGAGGCTGGAACACAGGCCCACATGTGGAAAACTGTTGCCATACACTAAGCAAGTTGCTGGTGTTACAGGATAGTCTGCAACATACCCTTAGCCAGGGAATTGGGGTTAGAAACATAAATGGATGTAGCCATGTACTGATAGCACTCAAATCACACACTGCCAGTGAAATATCTGACACAGGACCTGTGTGGTGGACAGACAAAACATGATAGGCACACCTCTGGCCTCCAAGATGATAGGCCCACAGTTGAGAGCTATGCAGGCAGGCTGCATTCCAAGGTAAACTAGTATGTACACACACACCCTGTAACATCAGTACTATACAAAGCATAACACAACTCTATTCACACTCTGTCTGTAGTTCTGGAACCTCCTACAAATATGTAGATGGTCTGAGTGTGCCGGTTCCCCTGGAAGAGGTATTGCTACCTGCTGACTGTAACACTGATGCCCACACACAGGAAGGATGTCCATCACACAGGAAAGGTAAAGGGACCATGCCCACATATGTACAGATTTATAGTAGGTGGTTGCCATGACAGTGGTAATTGGAAGTACTACACAGCAAGCTGCATGCAGTTAGCAAGTGTAGGGCACTGATTGGTGCAGAGGTCATCACCTGATCAAGTGCATCACCTACTAAAGCCAGGCTGCAATCTACTCAAAGCAGCTCAGCCATTCACTGGAGAGAGAGGGAGAGAGAGAGAGAGAGAGAGAGAGAGAGAGAGAGAAAAAGCAAGCAAAAGCAAACACGAAAGCAGAAAAAAAAAAATATCGCTCAGCAAACTAACAGCCAAAAATGCAGGCATTTAGGCAGCTGACATTCATAAATAAATCATTCCCACAACATGTATGTGAAGTATATGTACATGTATTACAATGTAGTACCTGGTCTATCATAATGGGATAGATGATGTGGAATGAGATATATGTGCCATCAGGTGTTGTGATGATGTTCAGCTGAGCAACTGCTATAGACAATAGTGTTTGTCCCTGTGGGTAGTGGGCCATAGCTGTTAACTGGGCAGGTCAGCACTGACAGACAAGATGTAAGCCATCATAGTGTGTGTTGTGTAATGGGAAGTATGTATATGATGTGGCCAATAGCTGGTGGTGGAAGTAATGCCATTATGATGGACATGTTGAAGCCACAGACCACCACTGGCAGGATACTCAGGTGAATTTGTAATGAAGCATGCTGGAATGCCATAGGTGTGTAATAGGGTTACCTGCAAACAGGTCCCACATATACCCCACTAATGTCAGGCCATGTCCATATGTGGCACCTGAATGTGTTGTAGCAAGGCAGAACAGTGCAGCTGTGCAGGAAGGTGTTGTGAAACTGTGGAGCTGATGTCTGAATGCACCCCACATAAAGGTATGCATATGTGTACATATGTCACATATATAATATATAAGGATAAATGTATATCAGCATGTATGTCCAGAAATATACATATACCCATGTGTAGACATATATTTGTGCACATATATATGAAATCACATATATGTACACATATATAGATATATACCTATATGCACATGTCTACATATGTACAAACACACACACACAAGCATATATGCATGTAAAGACATGTCCCCTATACCACTACCACAGTGATGTGTGCTATGTGTGAGGCAGCAGCACACATAGCAATACACACAGATATCTACAGCTGGCACTGTGTGCACCGTGGATGGGTATGTCACATGTTAGTCCCTTCTTAGCACCGCATTGCCCCCGTCTGTGAAGTATGCAATGGGAATATGGGGAAGTATGGCAGATATACATGTGGAGGTGGCCAGGATTGGTAGATATAGAGGATGGCCTACAGGGGTGGTATGTGGCACATGTGGTGGGTAAACACCATGGATGGTGTGTGTTCTGTGATGTGGATGCCCCATAGTCCCCAATATGTGCACAATGGGAACAAGGCTCCCACCAATGGCCACTCACAACAGCAGTCCAGGTCCTGAAGGTGCCTGGTCTGGAGGTTGAGCAGGAGGAGCATGCTAGCCATGTAAATGTGTACTGGCTACCTCAGACTGATGTAGCACATCCCTCATGTGTCTGTGGAGCCCGGTAGGGAACAGACCCTTGACCTGAGCTCAGGGGACTGAAACATGCTGGTGTGTGCCCTGAGGGGGGCAACATCCCCTGGGTGGTTCCACCTGATGGTATTGCTGTAACAGTACACGAGGAGGCCCCAGTGTGGCACACACATGTGATGTGGCCAGGTATCATGGTCAAATGGGTGTGGAGAGGTGGATCAGCTGGCCAGTAGAACATATACATGTTATTGTGTCACTGTTATAGAACATTTGTTGGTAGTAATAGTTTACACAATCCCAGTATATGTCCGACAGCATGCATAGCTCTCCCCAATAACACAGCCTGCCAGATGTGCAGCAATCTCAGAGTAGCCATACCACTGGCATATATGTAATAGTGGCCCTGACAATGGCATGCAAGTGAATAGTCTGTAACGGGCCAGAAATGATAGTGTCCACACAGGGGACATGGCTACAACCACATAGTGGAATGTGTGGTACAATACACAATCTGTCCAAATAGTAGTTAGGCTGTAGCCATACCTAATGAGTTTGTGTACAGTCTGCGGAAGCTGATATGGTGGGGAGGGTGACAGAGATGCATATTATGAACTGTGGTAACCTTGCCATATGAGTTGCTCAGGCCTGTTTCCATCTTTATGTCTTTCAGGCAAGATGTCACACAGCAGGTTACCTGTATATTCAGCGGATGAAAATGAGATCATCATCAACCACCTGGTACAGCACTACCAGGTACTCTTTGGCAGGACAGCCCATGACAAGCAGGAGTGGACCGCCCTGTGGAATGATCTAGTCCACAGGGTCAATGATGTTGGCATGCATAATCACATTTATGAGCAGGTCCGGCATCATTGCAGAGACCTGCTTCACAATGCCCATTGATGTGCTGCTGCAGTCCAGGGGGATCACCTCACCACAGGGAGGCCATGCCATCTATCTCCCCTGAAATGTGTGGAGGAGCTCCTGGCCAGCCTTGTGGCACCTGCCTGTCTGGAACACCAACAACCACTGAACCCCTTTGTGGGTGTCACCCACACACCAGCCAAGGAGTGTGCAGGTAAGGACACAGGGCACATCAGTAGACCACTGTTATGTAAATATCCACAGTGGTACAGGTACATCATGCATATCTGACATGTCATAGATATGCTGTGTTGCTGTTTGTAGTGAAAACAGATGTCCAGATGTGGTAGTATTGTGGGAATTTACCACTGATGTATGGTAGCACTGCACCCAGCCTGTAGCAGTGCCACAGGTGTGGCCACTGACATTGCTTCTCTCACCCTCTTATGTAGGTCCCTCCTGGGTAACAACAAGGCAGCAGCCTGTAGCTGGTGAGTATGTCTTATGTAGATGCATGCCAATACACTGGACATTTAATGGCGATGGTATATTCCATGCACACATCTAACACAACTACCCTGCATGCATACTGTATATGTGCATGTGTTGTTGCTGTGAAATGCACGGTCTCACAGGGGTGACCATGATGGTGTATGGAAAGGGCATGTCGCACACCTGCATGACAACTAACATCCTGTTATTGTGGAATGTGTCCACAGGGAGTAACATACTGTTGGTAGACATGGTCTACAGTAGTGACATGTTCTGAACAACACCCATATACAGTGCAACACCAGTTTATATACCTGTAGGACAATGCCAACTGCTGCAGAGATACACTGTGGCATAAGGCATTACAGTAGTCCACATTATCAGCTGGGTCTAGGCTGCAACATGTGGTGTTCAGTGTATGGGACACTGCAAGGTGACACAAATGTGTAGGGCTTACCTGTCATGCATCTGCATAAGAGCTGAGGGAGGGGGGTCTCAGCATGATACACCAGTGCACTGAAGCAGGGATCCTAAGGATGGTAGGAATGGCTCTATCTGCATATAGTCAGGTTCAGGACCTGTGGCAGCCATAACCCTATACACACTGCAATAGTGATGGCATTGTGTGAACACCATGGGATGTGCACATGAGTAGACCTTGCAATCATGCAGAATAGGGGGACATGTGTAGGGTAGACTGAGCATACACTGGCAATTGCAGAAGGCCCATGCTGGTATACTCCTGCCATGAGCAGTGACTGCTGTAGTACACACTAGAGGTGTGATAAACTGTTATGATAAGGGTGTGCAGACTTATGCCCACATGGTGTGTATGCTTTGTGGTCAGCAGCTGCACACCTAACACAATCTGTAGACACTGCATGTGAAAGTACAGGACATATGTTACATACCAGGATTGTGTACTACTAAAATATGCAGTGCTGTGGTCCCATGGCAGATCAAGGATGTGTGTGTAAAATCAATAAAGGTGTGTAAACCCCCATAGCCATGGTATGCTGCGATGGTCATCAGCGTAAGCATTTCTGCAGTGGTCATACATGGTCTGTTGATGTTGAAAGCTGTTAATCAGGCATCAGGCATTCATCAATGACAACAGTCCACAGATCATCCCAGCTATATGTTGCTGAAACACATACGGGCTATGAGAAGTAAAGCTGACATAACTGACACAGTACTACACATTTCACAAGTTGTGGTGCACAGTACATGGCAGGGTGCAGAACAGGTGCACAGCAATACTGTGTACATAGGTCCAGTGGTATCCAGGGGAAGGGGCATCACCTAGTCACAGCACATGCATCACACACATGTATACTGTTCATAGGTTCATAGGTTGATACTAGGCTATCTGCCATAGGGCATTTATAAGCCTAGCCAGAGTGTGTTTGGCTTTCACCACCCTTTTAGATTAGTTGACTGTGCCTCTGTATAGTAGGTCACAGAAGATAGCCCTTTTAAGGTTAGTTTACTGTGCCTCTGTCTAGTAGGGACAGAGAAGAGATCCCAGAGGTAAACCTATGATCTCCCATCCACTCATCAAGATTTCTCTTGAAGAGGGTCATTGAGGGGCTCTGCCTAACATGGATTGGGATTTTATTCCAGAGTGAGGGGATCCTCTGGAATATGAATCTATCCCTCCAGCATGTCCTATTTATTTCTGTGCTGAGGTTTAAGTCCCTGGAGCGTGTAGCTCTAAGGGATTTGGATTTCCTGAGGTGGAGCATGTCCATTAATTCTGGTTTTATACATTAGGCACAGATCGCCTCTGAGTAGGCGGTAAGCAACTGAGTAGAGCTGGAGTTTCTTTAGCCTAACTGCATAGGGCATCTGTTTGAGTCCCTTGATCCTCTTGGTGAGGTACTTTTGGGGTCTTACCAGTTGCTGCAGGTGTCGGGTAAGGTACATCCAAAATGGAGCATTGTATTCAATTATGGGCCTGATGAGTGATGAGTAGAGGGGCACAATGACCTCTCTTGATCTAGATGTGAACCCTTTCATGATAAGGTAGGCTATATAGAAGGTCTTTCTAACCACTTTGGCAACGTGATTGTCAAAGGAGAGATTGCTATCTACTTGGGTCCCCAAATCCCTAATTACTTCTTCCATACTTAATGGATTACCACCTATGTGGTAATTTGTGGGTACTTTGTTTTTCCCAAAGGGGATGACTATGCACTTTTTGGCATTTATCTTTAGGCCATGGCTCTGGCACCAGTTATCCATCTCTGTGAGACCCTTTTGGAGGATGCTTGTGTCAGTCGGCGAGTCGATTATGGCACCCAGTTTGCAGTCATCTGCGAACTTGGTCAACCATAGTCCTCCCGTGTTAGCCTGTACCTCAGAGAAATATATACCGAACAAGAGAGGTCCCAGGACTGAGCCTTGTGGGATGCCACTTGTAACTGGTTTAGAGTTTGACATGGCACCTGCAATTCTTACCATGTGGGTTTTATCCTTGAGCCAGTTTGCAACCCATCCTGTGACATAGGGTTGATATTTAAGCTGGTGAGCTTATTTATGATGGCCGAGTGGGGTATCATGTCGAAGGCTTTTGTGAAGTCCAGGTAGGCTGTGTGGACTACCTTCCCTTCATCTATGGCCTTGGTGACTGTTTCAAAGAAGACGACCAGGTTCAAGAGGCAAGATCTGCCCTTAACAAAGCCGAATTGGGTAGGATCCAGTGTTTGGAGGTTCCCAATGTCTTTGTTTATGAGTTCCATGATGATATGCTCCATAGTTTTGCACACCAGGCTAATCAGGCTTATAGGGTGATAGTTTCCGGGGTCTGTTGTGGCACCACTTTTGTGGAGTGGGACCACTGTTGCTGTACGCCATTCCTTGGGTACATATCCTGTAGTAAGGCTGAGATTGAACAGTGACTTTATGTGAGGGCTCAGTTCTTCTTGGAGCTCGTGTAAGATGCAGCCCGGGACACCATCTGGTCCCATTGATGCTGTGTTTTTTGCTTTGGAGAGGGCAGCTCTCACCTGTGTGATGTCAGGGAGGCTACACTCTGTTGGGATAGACATTTGCTCTTTTGGGGGGGAAGGGGGGAGAAGTTTGCACTGAACCTGTCTGCCAGGATGTTGGCAATGTCTGTGGATTCAGTGTATTTTTTGTCATTTTGCACTAACTCAGAGCATATCTGGGAGTTGCCACCCAGGTTCCTGACATAACTAAAGAAGGCCTTGTGATTATCTTTAGCATCTTGTGCAATTTTTCTTTCGAAGCTGCCCTTAGATGATTTTATGAGGGATCGTAGTTTCTTGCTAGCACTGATCAGAGATGCCTTCCCTTTTTGGGATTTTGCTCTATCACTAACTCAGAGCATATCTGTGAGTTGCCACCCAGGTTCCTGACATAACTAAAGAAGGCCTTGTGATTATCTTTAGCGTCTTGTGCAATTTTTCTTTCGAAGCTGGCTTTAGATGATTTTATGAGGGATCGTAGTTTCTTGCTAGTACTGATCAGAGATGCCTTCCCTTTTTGGGATTTTGTTCTATCATGTAGTAGCTTCCTCCTTCTGTTGTAGAGCCTATTTACGGCTGGGGTCCACCAGACAGGTCTCCTGCCTTTGGAGGAGTGAGTCTTGGTTTTATTTGGGATAGCAACATCCATGCATTGCTGTAGGTGTCCATAGAATGCGTTTGTAAAGGATTCTGCAGTTTGGACCATATTTTCCACTGGCCCTGGGGCTTTGAAGGATTCTACCTCGGTTTTGGGAAGTGTGAAGTTTGCTTCTGAGAAGTTCTTCACCGTGGTTTCCTTGGCCGGAGGTGAGGAAAGGATATGGATGTCCAGTGAAATTAATTTATGGTCAGATCTTACTAATGAGGGGTATACCTCTGGAATGGAACATAGAGTCCCCATGTTGGTGATGATCAGGTCTAATATGTTTTCCCCTTTTGTGGGAGTGGTGACCAGTTGTTCCATAGCATTTGAGTTTATAAATTCTAGGAACCGTTGGGCGAGAGTGTTGAGGCTTGAGTAGTACTCCCAGTCTATGTTTGGGTAGTTGAAGTCACCCAATATGATGGTATTTGGAGAGACATTCATATTCTCCAGTGTTCTCAGGAAAGCTAAGTGGGGTTCCTGAGTTTGGGAGGGTGGTCTGTAGCAGGCTACAAACTGAAAGGCAGTTTTGCCCACTGTTAGTTGCACATGGATGGTCTCCGATGCTTCGTGCAGTGCGACTAACCTGGAGGTGTGGGTATCTTTGATGAATATGGATACTCCCCCTCCTTTTGTGGTTCGGTCCGAGTTTTGGGGCCAAAAAGCATGGTATGAGGTATAACCTGGTAGTGCTGTGGTGCTCTCAGGAGCCTTGAACCAGTTTTCTGTTACTGCACAGATATCGATATTCTCCATACTGAGGAGAGCCTCGAGTGCATACATCTTGAGGTTTAGACTTCTGGCATTGAGCAGCATTACCCTTAGTTTCTTTTTCCTTGTGTTGTCTATGGAGGTGGGTTTGTCTTTTGAGCCTTGCCTAAAAAAGGCACTATGGGGGTGGCAAGAGCCTTAGCCAATATTCGAAAGCCCAGGGGTGACAGGTGCAAGCTGTCCCTAGCAAAGCAACATGGCTTGTCGAGCATGTCATCCCAGGCTGACAGACACTGGATCCCCTTTGAATGACACCGATACTTCAGCCAATTGTTAAAATTTATAATTTTGTCTTTATACTGTGGCATCATTCTTGGTGAGGGTAAGATGCTACTCAAGGTCAGGGTCATACCGGCCTGGGCTACATGATCAGAGAGCTCCTCTATGTCTCTTTTCATGCAGTCCAGGGAGGTACATCTCAGGTCATTCACACCAGCATGGACAATGACGGAATCATATTTGTACTTGCTTTGGAGTGACCTGAGTGCTTGTGTTATGTGGCGGATCCTGGCACCCGACAGGCAGCTTACAGTGACCTTCTCCTTGTTCAGCCTGGTTGTTAGCATGGATTGACTATAGCTGAACTGCATGCTGTTCTGTACCATATGTTCTGCATGTTGGCAGATGGGTAATAGGAGGACTGTGTGTGCAATCATTGTGAACCTCACCTGTGTGTGTGTGTGTGTGTGTGTGTGTGTGTGTGTGTGTGTGTGTGTGTGTGTGTGTGTGTGCATCCTGGTGGTGGTTAGTTAGTTTGCTTGCAGGGTCACTCTGGTGAAGTGGTGGGAGGTAGTTGCATGTATGATGCGTGTGTCGTGTGTGCATGTGTGCATTTGTGTGTGTGGCCATGTATGCACATATGTGATTGTGGGGAGTTCATATGGCTGTACCCCCCTTTGGGACCATGCAGTACATGGACATGGACTGGCACATTACACACCAGGAATACCTGTGATGTAATCACAGGACAACAAATAGTATAACATGGTCTGTAGCATGGAACAGGCATCCAGAGGGAAGGTAGACTCCAGGTACACACTTAATAGTGCAGTCAGCAGAGAGGTCACCTACAACCCACATATGCAGCTCTACAGATGCATTGGGGAAGTAACACCAGGGAGTGTATCCAAATATTACAGCTGACACATGATGGGCTGATGAAGCAGCATATCTGGCATGTACTGAGCATTACATACACATGGCACACCAGTGGGAGTTATTATGGATACAACATAGTAGCCCACACATATAGGGGCCATGCACATCATTTCGGCCATACAGAGGGTGCATACGAATGACAGCATTGAGGCCATGTAAATCCACTACACACAGGTCAGGCAGGTAAAGTAGCAACAGGCCTTGTGTTGTGGCCGCTTGTGTGGGCATTTAGAGGACTGTGATATTAATGAATGGTATCAATGTGTGTATGTTAACAAGTGTGATGCAGGATGGGCTAACACATGGACATATACGTGGGACTGTCTGTAAAGCCTTGGACTGGTAGGTATTACGGAGATGTGTGTGTGTGTGTGTGTGTGTGTGTGTGTGTGTGTGTGTGTGTGTGTGTGTGTGTGTACTGTTAGGCAATGCTGTACAGGTTTTAAAGTGTGTTTATTGTTTTCCCTCACAGGTGGCGAGGTGGGTCAGGATCCCTCCTGCATGCAATCTGATGTAGGTATCCATACAGACACCGATGATGATGATAATAATATTGAGGCACAGGTGGGGTTGTCAGGGGCTGATACTGTGTACCACAGTAATGCAGTGTAACATGTAGGGAGTAGAGTGTGAGGCATATTTGGCAGGTAGTGTAGCCATCCAGCAATGATGCCTTCTAGCTGTTAGTAACACTGCTTGGTTGTGGTCTCTAAAATGTTATACAACTGTGTTGTAGGTGTACATATGTCAGCACAAGGATGCCCTGTGCATATGATGATACCTGTGCCCCATCCCTGTCATCCATACCATCGATACAGGGACAGGCTGATATGGTTTTGATGCACACAGTGACTGTACAACAGTGTACCACAGTCCAGCAGTGTAACATGTTGTAGGGAGTAGAGTGTGAGGCATATTTAGCAGGTAGTGTAGCCATCCAGCAATGATGCCTTCTAGCTGTTAGTAACACTGTTTGGTTGTGGCCTCTAAAATGTTATGCAATTGTGTTGTAGGTGTACATGTGTCAGCATGAGGATGCCCTGTACATATGATAATACCTGTGCCCCATCCCTGTCATCCATACCATCGATGCAGAGATAGGCTGATATGGTTCTGATGCACGCAGTGACTGTACAACAGTGTACCACAGTCCTGCAGTGTAACATGTTGGGAGTAGAGTGTGAGGCATATTTGGCAGGTAGTGTAGCCTTCCAGCAATGATGCCTTCTAGCTGTTAGTAACACTGCTTGGTTATGGTCTCTAAAATGATATCCATGTGTGTTGTAGGTGTACATGTGTCAGCACGAGGATGGTCTGCATTCATATTACACAATGGGGTATGTCACTGTGCTGACACTATGGCAGTGACATATCTGGGGTACAGTTGAACACATTTCACAGGTTACTATACTGGGTATTGCCTGTGCCACATAGACAGGTGGCCCGCTGAGGCATATATACCCTGCAACCTGATGTAGACCCATACACATACACGCACACTATTACTTGCCAACACTGGGACTAGACCCCTACCTAGCAATGTCATGATACTGACCTGTGTAGCTTACATTGCACAAAAACTGCCTAAACCACTCTGTATCCGACAGCCCTTGTTCTGCCCAGCAACAAAATGAACAGCCCTTGCAGGTCTTGAACTCAGGACCCTTTAGACTGAAGTCACAGCACTTAACCTCTACACCATGATGACTGTGAAGCCCGATGTTGTTTTACCAACATAGCTGTCAATACACATACTGTGTAGTATTGAATAATTGCCTTTACTTCCTAGCTTGTGTAGTCCTTGTTATTATGACTGTTGCATGACATATGTTGTTTTATCATAATGTACACACAGCAGATAGATATGGTGAGATACATGTGGGAGGGTATACACAACCGTGACATTTACTCATGACAATATAGATGTATATATGTCTACATGTGCATACACATGTATACTCATACATATGTCTGTATACACATCTGTATAGTGCTACATATATATGGCCATGTGTACATCTCTTCATATGTACACACACACACATATATATATATATATATATATATATATATATATATATATATATATATATATATATATATATATATATATACATATATGTGTATATATAGGTATATGTATATGTACAGCTTCAGGGATAAAGCCAATAGATATCCAAGGACCAAATGATGGAGAACGCTGAGATATAAACCTTCTTTATTAACGCTTGTATTTCCAACAAATAAAACACGTTTTTGTTGCTGAATGCAACTTCTTCAGACAATAAAAATACCTGAATATTTAGTTTAAATACACCAATAATTGATCACATGTTGTTCCAATTAAGAAGTTAAAGGAGTATTCATAGTAAATGCTTTGTTCTGAAACTGTAGAACATTTTAAACTAATGTATAAAAAACATATATACAAAAAATAAAATAAAATATGTTTTTTTAAAAAAGACATTGATGTGTCACAAAATACCACCATGAATGAAGCTAAATACATTCATGATAGTCTTAAAACCAATTTAAAATCCTCTAAATATTAGAGTATGTTTATCTATACTATACTGGCCTTAAGTTTTAGTATGGGCTTGATGGAAATATAGTCATTTAAGCCTGTTTTTTTATTTGAATCCAGGGAGATTTGCCAGTGAGTCTCCCTTTGTTCCAACCTGGCCTACCATGGTCCCCCCCTAGGGTCCTTGTCTATACTTTCCAGGACAAAAAATCTATATCTGGCTGTGGGACATGTTAATGTATGTTTGTACAAAGCATTATTGATGTTAGTTTTTTGCACGTCATACATGTGTTCATATATCCTGCGCTTTATCCCTGAAGCTGTGCTTGGTTGTCTTTGTTAATTTCAGCTTCCCTCTTTATTTTGTTTGCTATATGTATATGTACATATAGATATATGTGTATATAGCTATATATGTATGCACCTCCTATGTGTACAGATATGCCTAGTTATGTTGGTGTGTATATATATATATATATATATATATATATATATATATATATATATATATATATATATATATATATATAGATATCTATAACTATATGTGCATACATATCTATTCTGATATACCTACTACTGTCAATATATCTGTAGATATCCATACATATATGTGCATATGTATCACTATCTGTATATGTGTAGACATATATTGCTCTGTATATGTATATATCTGGGTGTGTATATGTATATATATGTACATATACATACCCATCTATTTATGTCAATATGTATATGTCTAAACATATATATATAGATAACTGGATAATTATATGTACATATATTTTCACCATATGTTCTGGACATGGAGTGTGGCCCTACCACTGCCCTTAAAGTCCCAACTTCATAGTGCAAGGGGATGTCAGGTATGTATAGCAGGAATATTAGTTGACTATTGCTACTGTAATTGGGATTGTCTTCACAGACATGGTATGTGTGGTAGGTCACATCTGCTTTCCACATGTGTGCCATTGGCTACTGACAGACATCCTAAGGACATCATAGTAAAGTACCGCTGTTAGCACGTAATGCCCCTGTGGACTGCAGTGGAGATATTGGCCAATATATGTGGTTATTCCAAAACACTCTGTACAGTCCAGAGGTATACACAGAACCCCTCAGTGTAAAACATGTGTACCATGCCTGATAATATGGATGTTAACAGCCATGTAGATGTGTATAACACATAACGACTGACATACATATGCCACCATAGGTTATGCATTCACACACCCCTGTCTGGCCTGACACATAATAACCGCTGGTACATGGCCACATACTACCCACCAGCTATTGACATACATCTGTACAGCATCCCACTGCTCTGTCTGACATACATGACTGTTAAGGGAGGCCCGGCATCAGTACATCTGGCAAGTATCTGTACATGACATCTCACTGGATAAGCACACTAAGCTGCTAGGCATGTAATAATGCAATGTGCAGGCTGCAGGCAGGATGGCTCAACACTGGCCTAAATCTCCTATGGGGGGATGCACATGTACCTGTATATATAGCAGGCTCTGCAGGCATGTCACAGCACAGGGTAAGATACACCTGTGTGAAAGGGCATAACCACAACCAATGTGAACACAGCCACAGCCACATATGGTAAGCTAGCATAATATTACAGTATATGGACTATCTGTTCAACACCATCCTAATATGTGCCACTCACAGACTAACCCAACATATACTGCATTGCTACATGGTTTGGTCTGCCGGCTGGCTGGGGTATGGGACGTGTGTGGTGTGTGTATGGCCCTACAAACATGTAAGTCAATATGGTAACATACAGTGGAGCAGCATGTAGCATCAGATAGGACGGGACCTATAACAATGACAACTACCACAGTCTGTACACAGGATAAAGTACATATTAACAATGCACACACTGTCAACATTCACCATAGGTACACAGACCTCAGTACTGTACAAATGACCACAGAATGTCCAGGTTATGTCATCTATAACCCCTACTGTACATAATGTGTAGCAGTCTGATATCTCACTGGCTTGTTATTAGATATGATAATATTAATGATGGTGTACAGCACATATGCACCTCTTAATGCTCAGCATATGTAGAAAGGTTGACAGAGTTGTGGCTGGAAGCACATACACAGGGCCAATATTGACATGTTGCTGTGATAACCTCATACATTTACTGTTGTAACAGGGTTTGTTGCAACATATGTCCTATGACTGCAATCCTCACACTAACTTCTGCAGTTCACAGATACATGCTCTGTGGGTAACACATGAAACCAAGGGCACAACACACTCCCCATTCTGCAGATGACCCTACATATGGGGATTCCTCATAAACATAGAACTGATATGGCAGGTATTAAAATATGTAGGACAGCCATATCCACACACACACACTGTTAAACCAACATTACTCCGCATGCAGTATAGCAGCACTTACAGTCTGTAGTCAGGTCAGGCATATCCCCCTCTCCTGTTTGTTGCCCTGTTTCCACAGTTTATGTTGTTAGAGGTAAATCCCCAATCCATCTGAGATGCTGTTTGCCAAACAACAGATCTAGTTCCTGCTCACAGTGAATGAAAAGGGCCAACACCAACATGATGTTCCTAAATATTGGATTGTGTTTCCATGCAATTGGCTATGGGAATGTTACCACAGCTGTTCCATATGCAATCAGCTAGGGGAGGGCTGCAAGTCATGCAGAGGCAATCAGCTGATCATGAGCATCACTTAAAATACACATGCTGCTGCCTAAGAAAAGAAGGTGTAAGTCTTCACATCCACCAGAGAGGGAGTGAGATAGGCAGACAGAGGCAAAGACAAGTCGGGGGGGGGGGGGTGGCAGAGTAAAACCTAAGCATGTTTGTGTCACACACTTACCAGCACAGTGTATCAAACCCCTGATGATTATGTAGTGCTATCACATTTCTATGCAGTTATTGGATGCACTACATAGGGTACATGCCGTGGAGCCCTCAGAATGTATATGTGATGGTGAGTGACGTCTGCAACAGGGATATGGTAGCTATACGGTAGGTGTAGTACATGTGCCTGTCCGCATATACAGGTGCCAGTGGCAACACAGCCACATTCTCACAGGGACACACACACATTGACACACTTGACAGGGTCAGGAATACAACCCATCACTAGTGAGATTGCCACAACACATTACTGTGCGGGTATCACATGCACCACAGGGGTCATACAGAGGTGATATGTGCAAAGGGTATGGGGAGGTGTCTGACATCAGGCAGCATTCTTCAGTATGCAAATGGGGGTTGTAGTGAGTGTGGATGTGATCAGACGCATCATACAACACACACACAAACACACAGGGTGCCAGTACTGACATGTATGGGTGCATTTCTGCACTGGTGTGTGGTGCCAACTGTGCCAGATGGCTGTACAAGGCTAGGTGAGGGGTATACCTTGGCATCAAGCCACATGACAATGGTCAGCATTGTGGCTCAGGGCTGTAGTTTCTGGATTTGCCCACACAGGTGGGTATTGTATCCCCCATTCAGTCACCTGAGTGACTATTGTGTGTGGTCAATGCTGTGCATCGCTTGCCATGTATGTGTTCCTTAGTCCATGATATCGATGGTGTCTGGGATGTGCACACCTCCCACAAGCATGTACAGTGACATGTGGAACTGCACCTGGGGTGTCTGACCCATGTTGTGTACACAGATTATCATCAGATGTGCCAGTCTTGGCCACCTGTGGTGGGAACTGGTAATGGACTGCAGGTTTACCCTGCACCTACATTGATAGCATGCTAACACCATTCCCTGGTGTCAGTGGCATCTGTCCATACAGGGCACGTTTTCAGGCATGGTATGTCCTTTGTGGGTCACGTGATGGCACCACAGGTGTTGCAGGTGTCCAGTGGGAAACATGGGGAAGGTGCACTGCCTGCATGTACGTGCCTGTTGGACAGATGGACAGGGTGCCATGCCCTCTGTAGCCCACTGCAATCACTCCATAGTTACTATCAGTGGCCAATATGCAGTGTAGTACCCACATATTGGCTGTTGCCTAGGCATGTGTGTGTGTGTGTGTGCATGGGACATGGGTTGAGAGTGTTCTCTGGGTAATACTGGGGTTGCTAACTGTGATTGCCTGGCATTGATGTCACATATGGGTATGGATTTGCACCCCAGCCTTTGGCTATTTCACAACTGTTATCTCTGTATGGTGGACATTGTGATATATACTAGGGCCACCATATAAGAAATTTGCAAAACTCGCTCCACATTGGGCCCAAGTATCACACACTCACACCCACCTCCACACAGGGTACGGGTTACACACACACACACACACACACACACACACACACACACACACACACACACACACACACACACACACACACACACACACACACACACACTCACACACACACACACACACCTGCCATGTCTGGGAGTAGAACCCCTACCTAATTAGTTTATTACACTACAGCACTCCACAGTTATAGTACACACCTCAGAGATTACTGACGTACTTCTTCCCCAAAGGTGTATATCATATTGCATGACATCAGCAGGATTGGCAAAGTCAGACATTCGACTTGTACTGAGTGTGACTCGCCTAAAATGCATTGCTCCCTACACAGACATTGAAACACACACAAAACATCCACAACTGATGTGTGGCTATAGAACCCCTAACAGAGATCTATATCACACTACAGCTTGGGGCTGTTATAGGACACACCACGGGGATTACGGGAGAACTCCTTCCCCAAATGTGTATGTCACAATGAATGACAACAGCAGGATTGCCAAAGTAGGGCATTTAAAATATACTGAGTGTGACTAGCCTAAATGTTTTGCTCCCTACACAGACATTGAAACACACACAAAAAAAAGGCTGTCATGGGTGGGAATAGAACCCTACCAAAGTTCTATATCACACTACAGTAGTATGCAGCTACAGGACACACTATGAAGATTACCAGGCTACATTCTTCCCAGAAGTGTATTTCTAGGTGGATGACATCAGCAGCCTTGCCAAAGACAAGCATTTGAATTGTAGGGAGTGGGACTACCTTAAAAAGCATTGTGCTCTACACAGGCACACACACACTTGCCATGTCTTAGGTTCACAGGTTCATAGGTTCATAGGTTCATACTAGGCTATCTGCCCTAGGGCATTTATAAGCCTAGCCAGAGTGTGTTTGGCTTTCGCCACCCATTTTAAATTAATTTTGCTATGCCTTTTTTTGAGGTTAGTATACTGTGCCTCTGTCTAACAGTGACACAGAAGTGATAGCTGGGGTAAACCTATGATCTCCCATCCACTCATCAAGATTCCTCTTGAAGAGAGTCAATGTGGGACTCTGCCTAACCTGGACTGGGATTTTATTCCAGAGTGAAGGGAGCCTCTGGGTTATGAATCTGTCCCTCCAGCATGTCCTATTTATTTCAGTGCTGAGGTTCAAGTCTCTCGAGCGTAGCTCGATGGGATTTGGATTTTCTGAGGTGCAGCATGTCCATTAATTCCGGTTGGACATGGCTTTATACGTCAGGCACAGATCGCCTCTGAGCAGGCGGTATGCCACTGAGTAGAGCTGGAGTTTCTTTAACCGGGCAGCATATGGCATCTGTTTGAGCCCTTTGATCCTCTTGGTGAGGTACTTTTGGGGTCTTTCCAGTTGCTGCAGGTGTCTGGTAAGGTACATCCCAAAAGGGGCATTGTACTCAATTATGGGCCTGATGAGGGATGAGTAAAGAGGCGATGACCTCCCTGATCTAGATGTGAATCCCTTCATGATTAGGTGGGCTATATAAAATGTTTTTCTAACCACTTTGGCCACGTGGTTGTCAAATGAGAGATTGCTATCAACTTGGGTCCCCAGGTCCCTAATGACTTCTTCTGAATTTAATGGATTACCACCTATGTGGTAATTTGTGGGCACTTTGTTTTTGCCAAAGGGGATGACTATACACTTTTTGGCGTTTAGCTTGAGGCCATGGCTCTGGCACCAGTTGTCTGTTTCTATGAGGCCCTTTTGGAGGATGCTTGTGTCGGCTGGAGAGTTGATTATGGCGCCCAGTTTGCAGTCATCTGCGAACTTGGTCAGCCACAGTACTTCCGTGGTGGCCTGTACCGCGGAGAAATATATACCGAACAAGAGAGGTCCCAGGACTGAGCCTTGTGGGATGCCACTTGTAACTGGTTTGGAGTCTGACATGGCTCCAGCAATTCTAACCATGTGGGTTCTGTCCTTGAGCCAGTTTGCAACCCATCTAGTGACATAGGGGTTTATATTTAAGCTGGTGAGCTTATCTATAATGCCCGTGTGGGGTATTGTATCGAAGGCTTTTGCGAGGTCCAGGTAGGCTGTGTGGACCACCTTCCCCTCGTCAATGGCCTTGGTGACTGTTTCAAAGAAATCGAGCAGGTTTAAGAGGCAGGATCTGCCCTTAACAAAGCCAAACTGGGTAGGATCCAGTGTCTGTAGGTCCCCAATATCTTTATTTATGAGGTCCATGATGATCCTTTCCATAGCTTTGCAGACCAAGCTAGTCAGGCTTATGGGGCGATAGTTTCCAGGATCCGTTGAGGCACCACCTTTGTGGAGAGGGACCACTGTTGCTCTACGCCACTCTTTGGGTACATATCCTGTAGTAAGGCTAAGATTGAACAGTAGTTTTATGTTTGGGTTTAGCTCTTCTTGGAGTTCATGTAGGACACAGCCCGGGACACCATCTGGTCCCATTGATGCTGTGTTTTTTGCTTTGGAGAGGACGGCTCTTACCTGAGCATCTGAGATGTCAGGGGGGCAGCAGGCTGTTGGGGTAGATATTTCCGCTTTTGGTGGGGGGAGGGGGGAGAAGTTGGCACTGAACCTGTCAGCTAGGATGTTGGCAATGTCTGTGGGCTCGGTGTATTTTTTGTCATTTTGGACTAATTCTGAGCATATCTGGGAATTCCCACCCAGGTTGCTAACATAACTAAAGAAAGCCTTGTGATTATCCTTAGTGTCCTGTGCAATTTTTCTCTCGAAGCTGGCCTTAGATGATTTTATGAGTGCCCGTAGTTTTTGCTAATACTGATCAGAGATGCCTTCCCTGTTGGGGATTTTGCTCTATCATGTAGTAGCTTCCTCCTCCTATTGTATAGTTTGTTTATGGCTGGGGTCCACCAGACAGGACGCCTGCCTTTGGAGGATTGGGTCTTGGTTTTATTTGGGATTGCATGATCCATGCATTCCTGAAGGTGTTCATAGAATGTGTTTATAAAGGATTCTGCGGTCTGGGCAGATTTTCCACAGGCCAGGGGCTTTGAAGGATTTCCTCGGTTTTGAGGCGTGTGAAATTTGCTTTAGAGAAGTTTTTCACTGTGGTTTTCTGGGCAGGGGTGGGGGCGGGCTGTGAATATCCAGTGAGATTAGTTTATGGTCTGATCTTACCAGTGAGGGATACACTTCTGGTCTGGAGCATAGTGTCCCCATGTTGGTGATGATCAGGTCCAGTATGTTTTCCCTCTTGTGGGAGTGGTAACAAGTTGTTCCATAGCATTTGAGTTTATAAATTCTAGGAACCTTTGGGCTAGGGTGTTGGAGCTAGAGTAATGCTCCCAGTCTATGTTTGGGTAGTTGAAGTCGCCCAATATAATGGTGTTTGGAGAGACCTTCATATTTTCCAGTATTCTCAGGAAGGCCAAGTGGGGTTCCTGTGTTTGGGAGGGTGGTCTGTAGCAGGCTATAAACTGGAAGGCAGTTTTACCCGCAGTTAGTTGCACATGGATAGTCTCTGATGCTTTGTGCTGTGCCACCAACCTGGAGGTGTGGGTATCTTTGACGAATATTGATACTCCCCCTCCTTTGTGGTTCGGTCCAAGTTTTGGGGCCGAAAAGCATTGTATGAGGTATAACCTGGTAGTGCTGGGGTGATCTCGGGAGCCTTGAACCAGGTTTCTGTTACTGCACAGATATCGATGTTCTCCATGCTAAGGAGAGTTTCAAGTGCATCTTGAGGTTTAGACTTCTGGCATTGAGTAGCATTACTCTTAGTTTCTTATCCCTTGTGATACCTATGGAGGTGGGTTTGTCTTTTGAGCCTTGCCTAAAAAAGGCACTATGGGGGTAGCAAGAGCCTTTGCCAATATCCGAAAGCCCAGGGGTGACAGGTGCAAGCCGTCCCTAGTGAAGCATCTTGGCTTGTCAAGCATGTCATCCCAGGCTGACAGGCATTAGATCCCCTTTGAATGACACCAACACTTAAGCCAATTGTTGAAATTGATCATCTTGTCTTCATATTGTGGCACCATTCTTGGTGAGGGTAAGATGCTACTCAAGGTCAGGGTCATACCGGCCTGGGCTACATGCTCAGAGAGCTCCCCTATGTCTCTTTTCATGTAGTCCAGGGAGGTACATCTCAGGTCATTCACACCAGCATGGACAATGACTGAGTCATATTTGTACTTGCCTTGGAGTGACCTGAGTGCTTGTGTTATGTGGCGGATCCTAGCGCCGACAGGCAGCTCACCGTGACCTTCTCCTTGTTCAGCCTGGTGAGCGGGACATCAGTGTGCCTGACGATAGAGTCACCTATTACAAGTGTATCAGGTGTGTTGTTTAGCCTTAAGGGCTGTGACTGTTCAGCACACTGGCTTTGTGAGCTATGTGTTGCACGTGTTTTGTTTTGGGGTAGCGGTTGCTTGGGTGTCTGCTTTGGAGGTCTCTGCTGCTTAGGCAGATTTTTATTTAGAGCCTCCGGTATGTTTTTGTGTGTTTATGTGTTTGGTTTGTTGTCGTGGTAGGTCTATGTGAAACTGGAATTGTAGTGAGTGTGGTTTCCTTCTCCTCCTGACTGGTTACGCCAGTACTGAGTTGAGAGAGCTTAGCCTCCAGTTTGGCTATATGGTTGCATCTCTCACATGTGTTGGAATTTGTTGGGAGGAGGAGAGGGTTGTCTGTGTACATGAGGCAGTTGTAACATTGCCTCAAGATTCCCAGATTCACCAGCTGGACCGGAGAGGAGATTGACAACTGACCTTTGGACATGCTAGAATAGTATTGGGAATTCCTTTATAATTGAAAAAAAGGGCCAATGGGGAACAAGGTACTCAAGGGGAGTTTGTGAGGGTGTAGTGCTTTTAATTTTTTAGTGCTGACTTATATAATTGCTTTAGTGAGCAAGTGCCAGGTAACTTAAATGCAATGTGTTACAGGTAACTTAAATGCAAAAGCGACAAACAGTAACTTTCTTTCAAGTGAAACAAGGATTAGAACAGCTACTTAACTAATTTAATCCCACTACAGCAGTATGCAGTTACAGGACGCGCTACAGAGATTACTGGGCTATAGTTTCCCAGAGATATATTTCTAGGTGGATGACATCAGCAGCCTTGCCAAAGATGAACATTTGAATTGTAGGGAGTGTGACTCCCCTAAAAAAGCATTGCTCTCTACACAGACACACACACACTTGCCAAGTCTGGGATTAGAACAGCTATTTTACTAATTTTTCACACTACAGTAGTAGGCAGTTATAGGACATGCTACGGAAATCATTAGACTACAGCTTCCCAGAGGTGTACTTCTAGGTGGATGACATCATCAGCCTTGCCAAAGATGAGCATTTGAATTGTAGGGAGTATGACTACCCTAAAAAGCGTTGTGCTCTATGCAGACAGACAGACACACACACACACACACTTGCCATGTCTAGGACTAGAAGAGCTACTTGACTAATTTATCACACTACAGTAATTAAAGGACACGCTGCAGTGATTACTGGCCTACAGCTTCCCAGAGCTGTATTTCTAGGTGGATGACATCAGCAGCCTTGCCAAAGATGAACATTTGAATTGTAGGGAGTGTGACTACCCTAAAACGCATTGCTTTCTACACAAACAAAGTCAGACAAAAACACATATGCCAAGTCTGGGATTAGAACAACTACTTAACTAATTTATCACACTACAGCACTAGGCAGTTACAGGACACGATACAGAAATTATTGGACTGCAGCTTCCCAGAGGTTTATTTCTAGGTGGATGACATCAGCAGCCTTGCCAAAGATGAGCATTTGAATTGTAGGGAGTGTGACTACCCTAAAAAGCATTGCGCTCTACACAGACAGACACACACACACTTGCCATATCTAGGATTAGAAGAGCTACTTAACTAATTTATCACACTACAGCAATTAAAGGACACGCTGCAGTGATTACTGGGCTACAGCTTCCCAGAGGTGTATTTCTAGGTGGATGACATCAGCAGCCTTGCCAAAGATGAACATTTGAACTGTAGGGAGTGCGACTACCCTAAAACGCATTGCTTTCTACACAAACAAAGTCAGACAAAAACACATATGCCAAGTCTGGGATTAGAACAACTACTTAACTAATTTATCACACTACAGCACTAGGCAGTTACAGGACACGATACAGAAATTATTGGACTGCAGCTTCCCAGAGGTTTATTTCTAGGTGGATGACATCAGCAGCCTTGCCAAAGATGAGCATTTGAATTGTAGGGAGTGCGACTACCCTAAAAAGCATTGCTCTCTGCACAGATAGAGCCAAACAGACACTTGCCAAGTCTGGGATTAGAACAGCTATCTTATTAATTTATCACACTACAGCAGTACCCAGTCACAAGACATGCTACAGAGATTAGTGGGTTACAACCTTCCCAGAAGTGTATTACTAGGTGGATGACATCGGCAGCCTTGCCAAAGTTGAGCATTTGAACTGTAGAGAGTGTGACTACCCTAAAAAGCATTACTCTCTACACAGACAGAGTCAAACAGACACACACACACTTGCCAAGTCTGGGATTAGAACAGCTATTTTACTAATTTTTCACATTACAGCACTAGGCAGTTACAGGACACGATACAGAAATTATTGGACTGCAGCTTCCCAGAGGTTTATTTCTAGGTGGATGACATCAGCAGCCTTGCCAAAGATGAAAATTTGAATTGTAGGGAGTGTGACTACCCTAAAAAGCATTGCGCTCTACACAGACAGACACACACACACTTGCCATGTCTAGGATTAGAAGAGCTACTTAACTAATTTATCACACTACAGCAATTAAAGGACACGCTGCAGTGATTACTGGGCTACAGCTTCCCAGAGGTGTATTTCTAGGTGGATGACATCAGCAGCCTTGCCAAAGATGAACATTTGAATTGTAGGGAGTGTGACTACCCTAAAACGCATTGCTTTCTACACAAACAACGTCAGACAAAAACACATATGCCAAGTCTGGGATTAGAACAACTACTTAACTAATTTATCACACTACAGCACTAGGCAGTTACAGGACACGATACAGAAATTATTGGATTGCAGCTTCCCAGAGGTTTATTTCTAGGTGAATGACATCAGCAGCCTTGCCAAAGATGAGCATTTGAATTGTAGGGAGTGCGACTACCCTAAAAAGCATTGCTCTCTGCACAGATAGAGCCAAACAGACACTTGCCAAGTCTGGGATTAGAACAGCTATCTTATTAATTTATCACACTACAGCAGTACCCAGTCACAAGACATGCTACAGAGATTAGTGGGTTACAACCTTCCCAGAAGTGTATTACTAGGTGGATGACATCAGCAGCCTTGCCAAAGTTGAGCATTTGAATTGTAGAGAGTGTGACTACCCTAAAAAGCATTACTCTCTACACAGACAAACACACAATTGCCATGTCGGGGATTTAAACTCCCACCTAACTAATCAATCACACTACAGCAGTATGAAGTTATGGTACGTGCCACAGAAATTAATAAGCAATAACTCTCCCAAGGGTGTATTTCACAGTGGATGACCTCAGCAGGCTTGTCATAGTAGGGCTATGGGGAGGGCAGTGTGTGTGCATGGGCCATAACCCATTCATCTAGAGGTTCACACACCACAAAACCAAGACCGAAACACTAAATGTGGAGGAGTTTCCATATTCACCAAGGATATTCACACCTCCAGGCTAGTTGCCCAACACAATGCATCTGAAATTCTCCAGGTGCAACTAACACTAGGTAAGATTGCAATCCAAATTGTAGCTTGCTACAGATCCCCCACCATGCCCCAAGATTCTCACTACACCTTTCTAAACATACTGGAAAATATTAAGATACAACCAAACACCTAATACTGGGTGATTATAACTACCCTGCCATCAACTGGGAAAATTACTCGGGTACCAACTCCTTTTCCCAACGGTTCTTGGAATTCATAAATTCCAATGCCCTGGATCAAATAATCCATTGTCCCACCAGTGGCTCCAATATCCTAGACCTGGTCATTACCAACATGGAAGATAGATACTCCACACTAGTGGTCACCCCCTCATTGGTCAGGTCTGACCATAAGCAAATCACCCTTGACATCCACATCCCACCCCCACCCTCCAGTAAGGAAACCTCCTTAAAAAACTTCTCCAAAGCCAACTTCATGCTACTGAAGTCAGAAGTGACAAACTTCATGACACTCACGCAGACGGGATCTGAAAGTTCGACTGCAGAATCCTACACTAAGGCACTGTACGAGCACATCCACTCGTGCATGAATCGTGCCATCCCAAATAGAACCAAGATGCTCTCCTCCAAAAAAAAGGAAGCCAATCTGGTGGTCCCCTGCTATAAACAAACTATGCAACAGAAGGAAGAAACTGTTGCAGAAAAGAGGAAAATCAAAGGATGCAAAAAACTCCCTCATCAGCCTCAGTAAGAAGCTGAGATCCCTTATAAAATCCTCCAAAGCTAGTTACAAAAATAAAATTGCCAAAGATTCCAAAGTCAACCACAAGGCATTCTATAACTATGTCAAGAATCTAAATGGCAATTCTCAGATCTGCTCTGAGCTTCAACAGAATGTCATTAAATATACTGAGCCCAAGGATATTGCCAATATCCTGCCAGATCGCTTTAGTGACAACTTCACCCCCTCTCACCCCCTAAAGGGCCCATCTCAATACCAAAAGATTGCCAAATTCTGGTAATCATGGCCACACAGGTAGAAACCGCACTCTCCAAAGCTAAGAATACAGCATCCATGGGACCAGATGACATCCCAGGCTGTGTACTACATAAACTGCAAAATGAACTGGCACCTCATCTAAGTGTCATGTTTAATCATAGCCTCACCTCAGGCTTCATGCCCACTGAGTGGTGCACAGCTACAGTTATCCCACTCCACAAGGGGGGATCCACTTTGGATCCCGGGAATTACCGTCCCATCAGTCTGACGAGCCTGATCTGCAAGGGCATGGAACGCATTATCATGGAACTTATAAACAAAGACATTGCCAACCTTCAAACACTGGACCCCACCCAGTTTGGGTTTGTGAAGGGCCGATCTTGTCTCCTGAACCTGATTGACTTCTTCAAATCAGTCTCCAGAGCTGTGGATGAGGGTAAGCCTATCTGGACCTCGCCAAGGCCTTCAGCACCATCCCCCACTTTGGAATCATAGATAAACTTACTAAGCTGGGCATAAATCCCTACGTTACTCGATGGGTTGCCAACTGGCTTACTAACAGAACCCAGACTGTAAAAGTAGCGACTCCAAATCCAGCTCCAGACAAGTGACAAGTGGAGTACCTCAGGGTTCAGTCCTGGGACCACTTTTGTTTGGCATCTACTTCTCTGAAGTACAGGCCAACACTAAGGGAGTCTAGCTAACAAAGTTTGCAGATGACTGCAAACTGGGAGCCATTACTGAATCCCCAAATGATGTGGATATTCTACAAAAGGGCCTTACAGAAACAGATGTCTGGTGCCAGAGCCATGAGCTCAAGCTTAATGCCAAGAAATGCATAGTTATCCCTTTTGTAAAAAAACATGTACCCATGAATTATCACATAGGTGGCAGTACACTAAACATTGAAATTGTGATGAGAGACTTAGGGACACAGGTGGACAGTGGTCTCACTTTCGATAACCACATCACCACAACAGTCAGGAAATCCTTCTATGTACCACACATCATCACTAATGGCATTTCATCCAGAAAAAAAGGATGTAATTGTCCCACTGTACTCATCCCTCATTAGACCCATTATAGAGTATAATGCCCCATTTGGTATGTACCTCACAAGACATCTGCAACAGCTGGAAAGGCCACAGAAATACCTCACTAAATGAATCACAGGCCTAAAGCAGATGCCATATGCTGACCGTCTAAAAAAACTCCAGCTATACTCTGTGGCATGTCATCTACTCAGAGGCGATCTCTGCTTAACATACAAGGCCATGTCAAACCCTGAGCTGTTGGATATGCTCCACTTAAAGAAATCCCAATCCCTCAGAGCCACATGCTCCAGGGATCTAAACCTTGTCATGACAATGAACAAAACATGCTGGAGGGATAGGTTCCTGACCCAGAGACTCCCCATACTTTGGAATAGACTGCCCATACATGTCAAGCAGAGTGCCTCATTGGCCCTCTTCAAAAGGAACCTTGATGATTGGATGGGAGATAGGAAATTCACCCTGGAGATCATGTCAGTCACCCTGCTAGACAGGGGTCCAGAGAAGTAAATATAGTGGGAAGAAATATCCAGGGAATTGTTATGGCTAGGCTTGTATAGGCCCTAGGGCCAATAGCCTAGTACCAACCTATGAACATGTGGGCACACACAGTGTCATATTTCACAGGTATGTGTATACAGTTGCTAGATAACTACTTCCTTGTACAGTCATGTTTCACAGCTGGCACGTGCACCAATAGTCTGTAATGCTGACAGATACTGGTGCCTAGGATCTGCAGTGAGTGACATCTGAACCTCATGTGGTTGGGCCCTTTGGCTGTGTGCTGGGTGGGACAGGCCTGGATGGCTCCTTGTCACAGTCACCCTCTTCCACACATCTATGTACATCTACCTTTGGCTTATTATAATGTGTTGTCCTTACATATATGTCTGTATTCCTATCCACTGTGTGTGCAAGGCATGCATGGCGCATAATGACAAGTGTCTGCACTAACAACTGCAACTGCCAGATATGTCTGGTCCACTGGTGTTTGCAGACATGGCCTTCATGTGTTTATGTGTGTGAGTATGCCCAGTATGACCTTTCAGTATGCTGTTGACTGACATTGCCTTCATTTCTCTAAGTGTGTGAGCATGCCCAGTATGGCGTTCTATATTTAATGTGTGGATTGAGTCCAGGTAGTTTGTACTGCAGTGCTGATCTTGATGTTGTACACCAACAGGTGGCATGCTGTTTTTGCAGGGTATCCATCAAGCATTGGGCATTGACTGTTCCTACATTTTTGCATAGGATGGGGAGGCTCTGCCAACTATTTCTACATTTCTACACAGGATGGGGGGCACACCTGACTGTTATTACATTACTACAGAGGGAAGGGCACACCTGTCTATTTCTACAGTTCTTCACAGGATTGGGGCAGGCTCACCTGACTGTTATTACATTACTATGTAGGATGTGGGGGGCACACGTGACACATGTACACATTTGCTATGACTGTACTGGTATGTCAGGTACTCCATTTCATTCTGTATTGTTAACTATCATGCTGACTAGAGGCATACCAGTATACTACAGATCATAGCTTTGGTTGTCCTACATATTATTGTCAGACTTCCTACCGTTCAGAACTAACATCCCACTGCCTGCCCTGTTGTAGTCTGTCTGTGTAGGCCTGAGGGGGAAGTTAACCATAGCCATCATTCAGGGGCCATAACACAGACTCTGTTTGGGTTTGTCTACACCTGTCCTGCTGGCTGAGACTGTTGTTGGGTATGTGAACTGCCTTGACTGACGTGTGGGTCATATGGACACACATGTTGCTCAGCACATTTCCTGCAGTGGGTTTTGTCACTCTGTGTAGTACTGGCTACTATGGTGACTCCAGTATGTGTTACAGATGTCATGATGCCACTATGGGTGTCTACTGTCTGCTGCCATAACATTCAGCCACCCAATTCCCTTGCATTCTCACATCCATACCATAGATACAGGTAATGGCACAATCTACTCCATTTGGCAATTGGTAGGTTGATTGACTTAACTTGAGGGTGTGGCCAGACTTGCGGATGGTGCTGGAGGGCTAACTATGTCGGATGCACATAGTACACTCCCTATACATGGTTGAGCATAGGTAGTGTCATGTTCGGCATCTCTTTTACTGTATGTGCGAGTCAGAGAGAGGTGTCATTCCCTGGGTCCCTACTGTGTCAGTGTATGTGCTATGCATTGTCTCTTTGCCGCAGGCTCGGCATACTAGGAACGCCTCCATCTGCCTACTGGGGCAGGCTCAGGTTGTTCCACCTCTGAATCACTCTCTGCCTGTGCAGGCCTTGGCATTGGTGGAGGGCTGTGTGTCCCTGCCCCATGATGTTCCTGCTGCAGCTGTTTCTGCAGGATCATATTGTGTAGCATAGCACATACCATAACAATTTGGATACATGTAGCTGGTGAGTACTGCAAGGCTCCACCGGATGTGTCCAGACACCAGAACCATGACCTGAGCATCCCAAACACATGCTCTATTATGTCTGGTCTATGTGTGTGCCTCATTATGGCATTCTTGTTCAAGTGTGTGTGCATTTCTGATGGGTGTCATCAGCCACGACTCCAGTGTGTAACCAGCATCCCCCACTAGGTGACTGTAGAGTATGTCCCCATTGGCTAATCTCTGGTACAGCTGCATCAGATGCCATATGTGGGAATCATCATAGCTTCCAGGGCAGCCAGGACACACATTCATTATAATGCTCTGGGCATTACATACAACCTGGCAGATGATGGAGGGGATGCCCTTGTGGTTGATGTAGACCCTACTCTGATCACCAGGTGGTGCTTTGATGCATACGTACGTATAGTCTATAGCACCCATTACCTCAGGGTATTCTGCTGTTTGGTGGAAGAGATGCATATTGCTGGCCAACACCTAACAGGTGTTGAAGAAATATATGTGCTCACTGGCATGTGTTGACATGGCATCCAGGAACTGGTGGAATATTCTGGATGCTGCTGCCTGTTAGATCCCCATGATATCCCCAGTTGAGATTTGGGAGGTACCTGTGGCTAGTATTCCTAGGCTTACACATGTCTTGGTATCCACTGGGATGGATTCCCCTCGGTCAGTTTGGTGAGTTAGGTGTGGCCGGCACAGCTCAACAATTTGCTGTAGGAGGTCTCTGTCCACCCTATAGCACTCCACTATCTCCAGCTCATGTAGCCCCTGGTAGGTTATCCTGGGTCTGTACACCCTTCTCTGTCTCCTCACTGTGGGTTGATTGGCAGCATTTACATCCTCACCACCCTCAGCCTCTTGCACATGTTGTTCTATGTTGCCTGCTGCAGCCCTTCTCATTTTGTAGGTTTGTTTATTAAAAGTTCCCCGCTTGTATACACCGGTGGTGTAGAGTGTGGGAAAAAACAGAGGGGAAGGTGTTTGCTTAGACTATAGTAGTGTTCTGGGCTGGACTGGTCTGCTGCCTGTGTAATTGGTTGATTCTGATACATTTCACCTGCCAGCTAAGCTAGTTCTCCTTGATTACCTTCCTACTGCTATTTTCCCTTCCCATTGCCTTCCTGTTTAAGCCCGTGTGTGAGCTGCACAAACAGAGTGCTCAAATGTGCACATTGTTGCTATTTCCTAGTTTAACTTTTTGTTTCTTCCTGTAAAACCTGGTGCGTGGCACGCACACCCACTTAGGCCTTGTAAAGAGTGCTAAGCAGGTTTAGACACACCCCCTAGCTTAGCTGTGCTAAGCTAGGAGCAAACCTGAGCCACAGGGCTCCAATCCACTTACAATATGCCTGGCACACACACACCCATGATTTCAGCTAACTCCTAGGCTTGCACCAAGCTAGTCCTACTCTTACACTGTCGGGACCTGACTCACATGCTGGGGAAAACTGGGATTCACTATTCTTCCCCTCATTTTCATAGGATTACCTGCGAATGCATAGTTCCATATCTCACACTGAGCCTTCCCCCTTAGCAACCACTACTCACTTGCCAGGCTGTCTTCTGCCTGCCATTGACTTGCATGGCAGAATAGTGATTTCAGTCAGACTGCTTATTTTAGGTTTATTTTATTATTTTCCCCGATCCCGTTTGTGCGCCACTGCCCTATGCTTAAACAGCTGAGATAAGCTAAAAAAAAATAAAAGTCGATTGTTGTATTTTTTTTTGTTTGCAATGCCAATGGCCTTATACTTGGCCATTGGCATGCATACTACATGATATGCGCCCTTTATTTGGGGCTGTCACAGCTCCGTTTTGGATTCTGCAGAAATGTACTCAGTTACTAACCGAGTACATTTCTGCAGATAGCAATAGTCTTGTAAGGACTGTTGCAAGCTTCCTGGACTGCAAAATCACCTCATTTGCATAGATTTCTCCTGAAAATGAGGTGATTTGCATACCAGGGCTTAGTCCGTGCAGGAACGCTCATGCACGCCCCTGCAGACTGTTCCTGGATCACATGGCAGACATATTGCCTGCTTGAGCTCCTGCACTGATCTTGCACTCCGTGCAAGCTTTTGAGAATCCGGGGGTTTGTCTATAACCCCAGTTTTAAAGTACAAGGCTTTGACTAGATGAATTTCATGTATAAAATGTGTATCTTTTTGGTCATTTAATTGATTAATTAAGTGGATAATTGATTAAGTATATTTAAGCTTTAGTTTGGTGTGTTTTTTTATTCTGTTGAATTCTCATTATTAACCGAAATGAAAGCGCTTAATAAATTTTATTTTCTGTGGTGTAAGACTGACTGATTTGGATTTATTTCCCAGAAGAATTTTGGCTTTGTGGACACTGCCTATCCTGGTGTATTTTCAGAAGTGTGTGATGCAGGGTTGAGATATTCTGCCTTTGTGACTGCAATATTATCCCATGTCAACAGTTCTCAGGAGGTATATTACTACAGCTGTTATAGGAGGAACATGTAATCAAATGGCAGCAGCACAAATTGTAATACCCTCTTGTAGAGCTAACATACATCCACACCTCAACATAGCAACATGTATGTGTGAAATGTTCATAGGGTCATAAGACATTACTAGACTAACAGCCAACATCACATAAAATCCTAGCCATTATTATACCGTTTAAACCAAAATCACTATATCTATTTGATGGAAGATATTAAGGCTATGTGAGTATATGTGCATTTGTTTGATTGCATTACATACTGCCTCTGTCCATATATGACATGTGCACCACCCCATGACAGAATTAGCAATCACACATCAAGTGTCTGTACATGGCTGGCAGAGGCTCATGGAAGGACTCTGCATGTATGTATGCATCATTGAGATGAGGGCATCATCCATTCCTCTGCAGGAAGGATGCTTCCTGTGAGGGAAAAAGTGGATGTTGGATTCATAGTGCTATGTTAAAGGTTATCCTAAGTGTTAGTTAAATGAAAAGAGATTCAAAAGATCATACAGTGGCCATAATGTGTCACCAACCACACACACAGCAGTTGGCTTGGTCTGATTTGAACATTACACATGTGTAGATATATAAGCTGCTGGATTCTATATAATGTAACACTAGCACCATCACATATGTCTGACTTTAACACTGTTACCGTATACTTTATAGAGTATGATAGTATCATTTTATACCAATAAAAAGAAGTTGGGAGGAGTGCTGACATGAGTGTGGAGTCACAACACAGGGTAAAGTTGTATCAAAAGTATTACTTGGATGAATATGCACTCAAGTTGACTGCTGTTAGATTATAATGCCCAACTATCTAGTTACAGAAGCTGGAAAAACAGTACTTAATGTTAGCGCCACAGCACAAGTTTGACATAAAATGGTGTCAGAGTACACTTTATAGAGGATGACATCATTAGTGTATGTTAACAAGAAGATGTTCAGAGGTGTGTCTGACATAGCTGTGGACTTATATGTTGTTATAAAATTGTCACCAGACTGGCTGCTGAATTAACACACACAAACACCAGTTGACTGTAGTGAGATTAGAACTCCTGCTGAATTACCTTCAGAACACAGTTCATAACACAAGCACTACAGCACAAGCCTAGGCTTCATAGTGTCAGACAACAGTCTAAAGCTGATGACATCAGCAGTGCCTGGTAAGAAGAAGACAGTAGTAGGACCGTCTTACATACTGCTCTAAAATGGTCTCCAGAATGTAAATTAACTGAACACAAACTTCATACACACACACACACACACACACACACACACACACACACACACACACACACACACACACACACACACACACCACAGTGAGACTAGAAGCCCTTCTTAACTAGCTACAGAATGCAGTACTTAATGCATGCACTACAGCACAAGTTTGGCTGTCATACTGCAGACACGTTACAGCTGATGACATGAGCAATGTATGTTTGGGAAAAGATGTTTTGAGGCCTGTATGAAATGCCTGTGTAGGCATGTATGAGTGTAAAAATTGTTTTTCTCCATGACACTTGATTGCTGACAGTAGGATTAAGATCTATGCTCTTCTGACTATGCACACACACTTACCCATACATACAGATGCACACATAATGTCGCTGTTGTAGGAAGTTAACCCCCACCTAACTAGTTTTTGCCATCTGCAGAACACATTAGTTAATATTTGTGTCATCCCCATAGTATGCTTTGGCCTTGTCATACTGGTGTTTATAAATGATGACATCATCTTTATATGATGTAGATAACATATCCTGTTATGAGAGTGGTGTGCAAAGTGTGGACTTTGGACTTTCTGTTTTGGTTCTAATGTGCAGGTATACTTTAAAAGACAGCTTCTCAAACTAGATGCTATAAGCTGTCAAGAATACATGTTGCAGAACAGAGACATATGCACCTGTTTCTCAATATGGTGTGTAAATTACACACTTACAGTCTCACACACACACACACACACACACACACACACACACACACACACACACACACACACACACACACACACACATTGTGATCAGCATGAATGCAACTGTGAATGTAGATGTGTTCATATTTGTGATGAACTGATGTCCACATTAAGAAATGCATAAGACAATCTCATTGTCTAATGTCAGTATAAAGCTTTAGATGATGTAACAATGCAGTTGTGCTATTTATTTTTGTAATGTAGTTGACATTTGGGAACTACAACTGACATATCCATGTTCAAGTGCATGGGTGAAGGGCACACATGAATCTGAGTATGTATGTGTTCACTCACTAACAAGTGCCTTCCCTTTGCTTGCGTTTTCTACATGGATTTTAATGAGATGAAGACTAACTTGACATTAAACATAGTAATGCATGCTAATCAAGTCCTTCCATAGCACACTGCTGAGCAAATTATTTGTGTAAACCATGGAAAAGTGTTTACACATGCGAGATTCACATTTAATGAATACAACTTGAACTTGAGAAGTGCTTATGCATATATGCTATGGGAGAACTAGCTGACAGATAATATGGTGTTCATACTGTAGTTTATATTAGAAATGTTGTATCATAACTTTTCTAACATTAAGGAGTGTTACTATTACCTTCCCTGTTTGCGTGGACTTAAGTGGCAAGCAAATGCAATTCTCTGCTTAAATGAGAAAATACTAATAATTCTATTGGTTCACCTTCCTTCGCAGAAACATGATAAGCAGCAAGGTGTGGCGGTCAGCAGTTTGGGCAGTACAGATTGTAAGAAATACACTTGATGTCTAGCTTTCCATGTGGCAGCAGGTGTAAGAGGAGTGAGGTCATAGTTTGACTACAAATGACACAGGGTTCGAATCCAGCTCAATTTAATTTTTTACACATGTTGTCAGGATAGCATTAGATATGTAAGTGTGATCATTTCTGAAAATGTGAGAGGCAATGACTACAGTGAAGCAGTGTATAAAAATGAACATCAGTCAATTGATTTATGTCAACAGTACACATATGGATTTGCTTTTTTATACATTCAACAGTCTAAATAAATGTTTAGAGAGCATTTTTCATAGTACTGCCTTTACTCTACCATAACTGTGCATTCCTTTAGTGCAGTGAGTTTAAGCCGCATTGCACGGAGGGAACTGTCCAATGGAATAGGACAAGATGAGCCATTAACCATTGCTCAGCATTGGTGCAGGATGCCAAACTCCTCTCAAATGCAGAGTACAAAACGTTAAGGGCTTTATTAGTGTGTATTTCTGCTATGTGTGTGGTGCGTGGTTCTATTTTTTGATCAGATTAAAGGTGAGAAAATGGAGCAGATAGGAAAGTGGTGAAGGGGGGGCAAACACAGGGAAGAACAAACAGGAAGTGTCAAAGGAAAAATATACTTTAAAAATGATCAATACACGGTAGGTTCAGGTTAAGGCACTTTAATCTTGCAGCAAGGAGACAAAAACATGCTAATACAGAGTTTGTCTAACTAGAATCAGGAAATACCAGCATTTTTATACATTTTCTAATAAGACATTGCCTACCAAGCTGACGTAGCAGATCACAAGTTTTAACATCATAATTACATAGCAGTTGTTTTTATGCTTTTCTGCTTGTACTATCAATTTTTGTGAGAAACTTCCTAAGAAAAACAACATGGCCTTGGCTACCACCGGTTAGATATATGCAATGTTACCATTCAAGGTACTATGGCTAATTTGAGCACAAAGCAAGTATAGATTGCAGTTCATTTTTCCAACAGTTCTTTGTCTGTCTTTATCTCTTCCTTCTGCAGCTGTGCACGTTCTCATACCATGAACAGAGCTAATTGTTCAAAATCATAACATTATAGAATATAGCATTTGTTCATTCATTGCTTCCAGACCTAGCAGATAATCACCTGTTTTTCAAGTACATTTCCAAAAGGCATAAACATGAATTTTGCTGTGCTAGCAGTTACTAGGTCAGAGGGCATCTTGCAATTTTCAGAAAGCACACTGCAGTTTCAAAAGCATCTTTTAGTCTCATATAAAACTAAGCTGCATATAAAATAATGTATATAAAATTGAATGAAAAACGTGTTAACTCTTTTAGTTTCTAATTAGCATAAAGCACACACATTAATACATATTTTTCTAACATTTCCCCCCTGTTAATACTTTTTAATTCTATTTTCAAAAGCATAAACAGTTTGCTTCTTCTCCTAACCTCTTCCATTCAGGATTTGCAGTTGAGAGAGTCATTCAGTTTAAACTTATGAAAGTGTTTCACTTTTCAACAACTCTTCAATTTCAGTACTTTGATACAAAGTCTCAGAAACTGACATGTCTATAAAATCTTTGATTAACTTATTCATGCAGGGAATACCACAACAAATGCATGCTCCTAATAGGAGTAATCCCACACAAATGGCAATCAGGATGTTCATTAGGATGGAAACCCACCCCCCAAACAGATTCTGAAAAACGTCCGTCAGAGGGTTTGGGCCTGGTTTGGTCATGGTCGACACTTGCTGGATCACCTCAAGATGATCGTTTATCTCGTGCTGGTAGTCAGGAATATATGAACAGCATTCTTCTTTGATTAAAGTGCACATACCACCTCTCGCCACTAGGGTGAAGTCGAGAGCCATGCGGTTCTGAAGCAACACAGTTTTCATAGCATTCAGTTTATCAGTCACTAATTCGAGAGCAGAAAAAGTTGCATTGCTCATAACTTCGAGAAGTTTAGACAGTTTTCTCAGCTCCCAAATTGATTTCACTGCGCCATATGCAGGGGCACTGCCTGCCCACGATATAATGGTGTCACTCAAGTCCATGTGTGTCAGTTTATCTTTGTTTTTTATGTAGTTATGGTTTCTCCACCCTGCTTCAATTCGTCCCACTGGATTCTCGGGTCTCTTGATTGGACTTCTAGGTTTACTGCTGACCTCTCTGACGTTTCAAATTTTTCCCTGAGGCAAAGCTGCAGTGTGTCGTATGGCCGGAACCAGGTAACCCAAAAAACAACTGCCAGACCAATTCTCAAGTAGCCATTTATATGCTTTTTTCCCACAAACAAAATAACAATTCTCTATTTTAGTATTGATATAAGCTTGCCCTACATGAAACATTTTCTTATCAATAATAGAAAGCTGCTTTAAAAGAACAGGATTATGCTGTATTTCGTTAACACTTCTATGCGTCTTTTCGAAATATGCATCATAGTTTGTATCACAAATAGTTTTTGTCTTACTGGCCTTAATATAACATTTATAAGAAACAGTCACATTGCAATTGCTCCAACCCACCTGAATAGTGTCATTTTTGTAAAAACATACAATCCCTTTTTGTGTAACAGGTAGGTACAATGCTATTTTGTCTTGTGATTTCACAGGTGTAGTATCAAAGATCAAGTTTTCCCAGGTCTCATTGACCCCTAGGGGGACAGCAGTCATCAATAATCCCCCGTATGCTGTTGGTATAGCTGTGCAAATCCAGCAGTTTGAAACATTAAAAGTCTCAGCATACACATATTTAATTGCTTGGTAAGTGTTACAGTTTGGATGCCAGTCTATGAGTAATGCATCACGTTTGTTCAGTTCAACTCGTGTGCTGGGAAAAGGAAAGGCCACAGCAAAAAGATCATTGTTATCAATATAGCTATTAGAATAATCATGCAAATTTTCTGAGGTTGTTCTGCATCTCTGTTTACTCTATACCTGGTCATTTTGTTCTCGTTGTACAACAGTAACAAGGTTTTTGTCCAGTTCAAAGTTCTTAACCAATTTACAGTGTGTCAGATGAATCCAAGATGCTCAATCTGCGATCTTGACTGCAGTGGGTGTCGAGAGTAGCACCTGGTACGGTCCTTCCCACTTTGGAGAACTCCAGTTCTTTTTCTTCATGACCTTCACCCAGACCCACGTGCCTGGGGCTATTGCTGTTACCAATGGTCTGGTTTGTTCTTTATCTGAAACAGAATTTAACTGCAAAAGTTTGTTATTCAAAAATCATCTCCTATACTCTGCAAGTGAACTGTCAGCCTCCTGGTCTGCAGGTATGAGAGGTTTCCACTGAGGTGTATAATATGCCCTCCCAAACAGAATTTCAAAAGGAGTTAACCCTTTTACATTTGGAACAGTTCTCATACTCAACAGTGCCAGAGGTAGACAGTGCACCCAGTTCTTTTGTGTCTCACTAATCAATTTCCTAAGCTTGTTTTCCAAAACTCCATTGTGCCTCTCTACTAATCCTGCAGATTGGGGGTGGTATGCACAATGGTTTTTCAGAGAAATCCCAAAGTAACGGCTTAATTGTTGTATAGTTTGATTTACAAAGTATATGCCATTGTCACTATAAATCTTTTCCGGTATGCCAAATCTAGGAATAATTTCTTTAATGAGGACTTTTGCAACTAGCTGCATCTGGATTTTTAGTTGGAAAAGCTTCCACCCATTTGGAAAACATATCTATAATGACAAGGCAGTACTTCTTATTTTCGCATTTGTTCAGCTCTATAAAATCCATACAGATAGTATGAAATGGATACGGTGGTGTAGGGAAACTTCCTTGCTTAGGTTTCAATGCCCCTTGTGCATGATGCTTGTTACAAACATGGCATGCTGCACAAAAATTTTTTGTGTAGTTTGTAAATCCATACGTAAACACTCGATTCACTAACTGTACCATCCCCCCTGTTGAGACATGGCACTGCCCATGGCTCAACAAAGCTGCATATCTAAACAAGTTAGATGGTAAAATCGGTTTCCTCTCTTTGGAGATGTACAGCCCTTTCTCAAGAATTGCTCCTCATTTTATCCATTTTTGTTTTTCTACATTTGTAGTAAGTCTCTGCATTGTTTTTAACATTTCTAAGTCTAAAATCTCAGATGGTTGTAATTCCTCACTCAAAAGAAATACTTCTGAAGCTGAAGCTGCTTGTTTTGCAGCTGAATCAGCCCTCACATTACCTTTTGAAATCCTATCCTGTTGCTTGGTATGAGCTACGCATTTGCAAATAGCTACTTTCTGAGGTAACTGAATAGAGTCTAACAAATCTAAAATAAGTTGCGCATGATTAATTGGTTTACCAGTAGATGTTATCATTCCTCTATTTTTCCACTGCTGCGCAAAAACATGTACAGTAGAAAAAGCATACTGGCTGTCAGTAAAAATGTTCACTCATTTACCCTTTGCCAAGGTACATGCCCTTGTTAAAGCAATCAGTTCTGCTGCTTGTGCAGATAAGTTGTGCGGTAAAGACTTTGCTTCTAAAATCTCAGTATCAGAAACTGCTGCATACCCCACTAGATTCTGTCCTGTAGGACCCCTCCTACATGAGCCGTCCACATAGTATGTCACCTCGGCATCATCCAAGGGAACATCCGTGAGATCTTTTCTAGGTAGTGTCTTTTGCTCAATCTCCTGCAGGCAGCAGTGTGGTTTGCCATCTGCAGGGGTTGGGAGGAAGGTTGACGGATTCAAAGTTGTGCATCGTTCAATTGTCATATGAGGTTGGCTCAACAGTATAGTCATACAGGAAAGATGTCTAGCAGGAGAAAGATATGCTACTTTTTCTTGCAGTAAAATAATCGCGACTGCATGAGGCACTCTCAGTGTGAGAGGGTGGAATAACACTACTGAGGCTAAAGCCTGCACTGCCATTGCAGCTGCGACTACTGCTTGTACAAAGTGGGGCAGGGATCGCGCCACTGGGTCTAGCTGTGATGAATAGTAAGCTATGGGGTGTTGTTTGTCCCCATGCTGCTGTGTTAACACTGATGTCATATAACCTTGCTTACAATCTACAGTTTGGAAAAATCATTTATGATAGTTCGGTAATACTAAAACTAATGAAGAAGCTATCAGTTGTTTCAATTTGCAGAAAGCTGATTCTGCTTCTGGTGTCCACTGTAATAAATCTTGTGCTGCCATAGGCTTTTTGAATATCAAGTTGGTCAGTGGAGCAGATTCCAAGGCATAGTTTGGAATCCAACTCCGACAAAAATTAGTAGTACCTAGGAAGGACATCATTTCCTTCTTGGTAGTTGGTTTAGGTGCTTGTAATATTGCTGTTTTTCTGTCTTCATCTAATATTCTGCCTTCTTTGGATATTACATATCCCAGGTATTTGATCTGTTTTTTCCAAAGTTGCAGTTTGTTCTTGTTTACCTTGTGTCCTTGAGTAGCTAAAAATTGTAGTAATGCTATGGTATCCTCTCTGCATTCTTGCTGGGTGGGGGCTGCCAGCAGAATGTTGTCTACGTAAAGTAAAATCTGACTGCCTTTCGGTGGGATAAATCCCGCCAGGTTACTTGCCATTTCTTGTGCGAATATTGTCGGACTCTCACAATATCCCTGTGGTAGTCACGTATATGTATACCTTTTCCCCTGAAATGTAAATGCAAACCAATGTTGGCTGTCAGGGTGTATTGGTATTGAGAAAAATGCATTGCTAATATCTACCACAGAAAAATACTTTTGTTGAGGTTTCAAATCATTTAATAAGGTGTGTGGATCTGGCACCGTAGGTGCCCTGGGTATAATTGCATCATTTACAGCTTGTAAATCTTGGATCATACGCCATTCTCCGTTTGCTTTCCTAACAGGAAATAAGGGTGTATTACATGGTGAATCAGGAGATTCTATCAATACTCCTTCCTTAAGTAAGGCTGCTATTATAGGTTTGATTCCTATTTCTGCATCATTTCTCAAGGGATACTGTCTTTTTTGAGGTCTAAATGCTGACTTTGGCGTGATAGTGACTGGTCCTGCTGTACGAATAAGTCCTACATCTGATTTTCCTGTTGACCAGAGAGTCTCTGGTATGTCTCGTAAGGCTTTTTCCTCTTCCTCTAGTAAGAGTGCTACTCAGCTGTCCTCACTTGCCTGCAAGTGTACAGCTGGGTGTGTCTGTGTTATCCAATTCAGCTTCTGCTTTTGTACTCCCTGTTCAGAAAGGTCTAACTCTGCCTGCTTTTCCCACCTTGTGACTTTTTCTCCTAGGTCTGCCCACTTCACATTTCTATCTTTAGTCAAACTCACATGTGGTAATCGATTAGATTTGTAAAGTGCTAGAAATTCCTGGGGCAATGAACAGCTTACTACACTGTTTCCTTCGGTGTCCCAGTACAGATTTCGTAATACTAATCTGTTAGCATGGTTTCTAAACAGTTCTTGCTCATATTCTTTATCAGGTCCTGGTTTGCTACAATAATATAGAGTGCAATGCAACAAATGCTGTTTATCAGTGTCAAGGGAGGGGGATTTACTGATGGCTACGTTCATCAGTTCTTTGGTTACCGCCCCTGGACCAGTCGTAACCAAGTCCTGGCTGTACCAGTAAAATGTTTCACCCTCCAGTCGCACTACAAAAGTATCCATTTGTCGCTGTGCTTCCATACCCTGCATAGTTGGAACTACTGCTATGCCAAAAATCTGCATTAGGTCTCTGCCCAAAAGATTCACTGGGCATTTTGCAGAAACAACAATTTTGCTTTTTTGGGTCATCCCTGAAACAGGGTCAGTTATTGCTATGTTGTGGGAGAGTGGCTCCCGATACAGCTGTCCATTAGCTGCTTTCACTAATATGTAATCAAGTGATTCTGAATTTTCTGGTAGTTTGGCAGGATGTATCAGGGTCCGTGAAGCCCCTGAGTCACACAGGAATTTAACTTCCCTCCCCTCTACCAGAACTGTAACTTCCGGTTTTGTGTCTGCTAAGTAGAGCTCTACGCTCAATAATGCTAAGTCTAAAATTTCATTTTCTTCATTATCTGTGATTTCATACACATCCTCTATTTCTTCTATCACATCCTCTACTCCTTCTATCACATTTGCACTTGTCTTTTCTTGTTTATTCCTTTCCAGTGATTCTTGACTATCATATAGTCAGTCCTCACCCTCCTTGTCTTCTGTGGTTACCTTTTTATTTTGCCTGCAATCCCTTGCTAAGTGTCCCTTTTTCCCACATTTAAAACATTCACCCCTTTTCTTTCTCTCTTCAAAGTGCTCTGATCATTTATCAGATTGTTTGTTTCCCTGGGCATTTTTCTTACCCTTCTTCCCAATTTGTACTACAAAGACTTCTGATCCGTCTTCTACTGCAAATACTTGAGTTTTCTTTTTCTTTTTGCTATTAAAATGCCTTTCGGCATGTCTTGCATGTTCAAGTAATGACTGTAATCTACTTGTACAATGATCTACCATGTGCTTTGTAATAAAGCTGCTAATGGGTGCAATACTGCCTTTCAAAAATGCAATCTTTAGCTGCTGCTCATATGGGGAATCATGTGTTTGGTCTTCAGGTACCTGCATTCCACAATGGTTATTAAAACACTCTAATAATCTGGCATAATATCTATCAACAGTTTCACCTTCTTGTTGTATGCATTGATTAATGCAAGTCCAGTCAGCCCTAGGCTTCCATTTCTCAGAGATTCGGTCTGTCAGACCTTTCACTCTGTTATCCAGTTCTGCGTTACTATGTGAGAGTGGCCTAAGTTCTGTGTCACGAGGATTCCAGTTGTCACTGATCATGTGCCAATCTGGACCCACGATTTGTCTGACTACTTTCTCTACTTCCTCTCCATTCAAATGGTAACTTAACCTCATGCCCTGTAAGTCTTCTAAGAATTTTCTAAAATTAACTTTCGGATGAGGAATTCCCTCTGTGGTTTTCCGGATGTCTTCCGGTGTCCATGGTCTATATACTAGAAGAGTTGGGTCCTGTCCTGCCTGTGGATTTGGTACTTCTGTGAGTGGACATATCTCTTCTTCACTCATAGCTTGTGAATTTTTATTTATTTCATACAATTCAATATCCCCTCTTAAGTTGCGTGTTCGAGACCTAGTCTCGATAGGATCTTTGACAAACGGTTTTGGTTTTGCAGGAACAGCTGGATATAGCAGAGGTGGATCAGCTTGTCCACTCGCTTCATATTCTGGTAAGGGAAGCGGAGGGGGTGGAGGGCTGTTGCTTTTACCAAGTTATTGTCTTCTTTATCTAAAAACATTGCTTTTGAATTTTAATCTTTTGTTCCCTGCGGTTTGCTTCCTCAAGCCACCTGTGTGCCTGAGGGACTCCTAACTGACATTGCTTTTTTAGCTAACCTTTTGCATCTGTTTTAAGTTGTCTAACAAGTTTAATAAGTGAAGGTTTATCTAAATTACCATCAAATTTGTATTTATTAACCCATTTTGTATAATACCTAACATTGTCGGCACGCTGTAATTGCATATATTTCGCGTCTTCGGTTAAGGGCGGATCTCGGGAACTTTTTGTGCACTGATTTCCCATGTTGTCTTAGCTAATTTAGAAATTGTTACGTAACCCTTTTTTTTTTTTCACGTGGTACCACGACTTACACTTCTTCACAGTTTATCTAGAATAACTGCCTACCTATTCTGTTTCCCTGATCTATGACAAGACAGCAATCTTTTTTGCCCCTGATCTGCACTTGCAAATCTCCCTGACAAAAACAAAAATACTGTAACAAGTCCCTGATCTAAAACAGAAAAAGGTAAATTCCTCCTTACCTGAGCCTCTGTGTTTGATCCCACCGGAACGTTGACTCGTCCTCCAATCGCAGATCAGAAACAGTGGCTGGCCTCTTTTGAACGACAATTCAATCGGAGGTCTTTCAAAGCAGAAGAACCGATGTGGCTTCTTCCCCGTACGGTTTCATGCCACCGGGCCCATCTGACCTGAGCTAGAGCGAGAGATATTTCCGGTCCGAAGGACCAATCTGTCAAAGGAAAAATATACTTTAAAAATGATCAATACACGGTAGGTTCAGGTTAAGGCACTTTAATCTTGCAGCAAGGAGACAAAAACGTGCTAATACAGAGTTTGTCTAACTAGAATCAGGAAATACCAGCATTTTTATACATTTTCTAATAAGACATTGCCTACCAAGCTGACGTAGCAGATCACAAGTTTTAACATCATCATTACATAGCAGTTGTTTTTATGCTTTTCTGCTTGTACTATCAATTTTTGTGAGAAACTTCCTAAGAAAAACAACGTGGCCTTGGCTACCACCGGTTAGATATATGCAATGTTACCATTCAAGGTACTATGGCTAATTTGAGCACAAAACAAGTATAGATTGCAGTTCATTTTTCCAACAGTTCTTTGTCTGTCTTTATCTCTTCCTTCTGCAGCTGTGTACGTTTTCATACCACGAACAGAGCTAATTGTCCAAAATCATAACATTATGGAATATAGCATTTGTTCATTCATTGCTTCCTGATCTAGCAGATAATCACCTGTTTTTCAAGTACATTTCCAAAAGGCATAAACATGAATTTTGCTGTGCTAGCAGTTACTAGGTCAGAGGGCATCTTGCAAGTTTCAGAAAGCACACTGCAGTTTCAAAAGCATCTTTTAGTCTCATATAAAACTAAGCTGTATATAAAATAATGTATATAAAATAGAATGAAAAACGTGTTAACTCTTTTAGTTTCTAATTAGCATTAAGCACACACATTAATACATATTTTTCTAACAGGAAGCAATATAGGAAAGTGCAGGAGGGAATTAGGAAAGAACCATAGCTATCTATTTCAACAATGAAATATGAACAAGGATAGAAAATTGGATGAATATGGACTGTCAGCTCAACACAGATGGGTGACAACAATGCAATCATGTTGTGTAGCCAATTGGCCCGAATCAAGTGTGTTGAGAAGACACATGTGAAATGGAGAGCTCTGTATGGGACAGTTTTTTTTTTTTTTTTGTGGGGCAGCTGTCCAGTTTTTTGATTTTATTTCAAAAAGGCAGGAATGTTGGGTAAAGGACATAGGTATGTCAAGATCAGGTAAGTAGGGTAGGTGATGAAGCCAGTGCAGACAAACAGGACAAACAAGACAGAAATAGGGATGGTGAGGGACACAAAAGGTTGGGGGACATCATGACTGAGGATAGGGAGGGGACATCAGAGGCCCATGCCCGGCATGTATGGGGAAAGTGAGAATCTAGTACTCACCCTCAGAACTGCCATCACTGTCCCTTCCTCGGCTTCCTGTTGGAGTGCTTGGCATTTTGTTTTTCTCAGCATTGCAACACGCATCTTCTCCATATGGCTGAGGCATGTGCCAAAGGTGCATACTACAACCTCTTGCACCAGGCCTGCCAGCTCCTGGGAGGTGATGAAATCCTCACCTCCATAAATACTCCAGGAAGGTACCACTGTACCAGTTGCCAGGGTAATGCTACTTGATTTTGAGGGCCCAGGTCCTGCAGGAGCTGCAGAGACAGCACTGGCAGGTTGCATCCCAGATGTGCTGGGAGTCGGTGCAGCAACCGTTGGAGGGGTGGAAGGCTGAGCACTCACTGCTTGTCTACTTCAATGTGGTAGAAATCATTTTGTTGGTTGTCAGAAAATGATAATGTCAGAATGGTGGTATCATACATATAAAAAAAAAAAGATAATTGCAACCATACTATGTCACATACAATAAATTACTACAATAAAAACATATTTTTACTTTTACGTTAACTATACTTTTTAAGAATCCAAAATAGGACAGAGAATTTTTCCAAATAATCCTTGCAATATTCATATATTGCACGTATGCTTTTAAAAGTAATATAAATCAAGTTAACAACATGGCATTTATGCCAATTCTTTTTAATTAATATTTAACATTTTTAAGTAGATATTTGTTAGAGTTGAACCCACAACATCTGAATATACTATTACAATTTAGTCTTACATTTATCTTGAGCTACAGAATGAAGCATGAATGTTTGTTTTTACAGTTAAGATATGCATGTTTAATTTGCTAGTAATGTATGGAAGAGCAATACTTTTAATAAAATAATTAATTTTGCTGCATATGTACCCCTTGCTTCTCTCAGTCTTTCTAACCATTCATTGATCCTTTCTGTTCACTGAAATCTCCTGAACAGCTGTAAAATAAAGAGGAGAAGAAAAGAGAAGAACATTATGCATACCAGTTTCAGCCATCTCCAGCTTTGTATATCATTTAAAGTAACTTTATCTGCATACTTATGTGATGATAGGAGGTACTGCCATCACAGCTAGCTGGAATTCTGTAAATAATTATATATCATTTGTGAATATCAAACTGATTTATACAAGATGCTTGTATTGCAAATATATTAGAACAGTATGTCATGTGTATATCAAACTGATTTGTACAGATGTTTGTGTTGAAAATGTATGTGTAAAGTCCATCCCCAGGATTCAACAAGCTCTGCATGGCATGCAGGAATAGTGCAAGAGCTGCTACAGGCAATATGGCTGACGTGCGATCCAGGAATGAGCTCCCGGGATGTGCACGCGCGCTCCTGCACTATTCCTGCATGGACACAGTCCCCACATGCTAATTACCTCATTTGTTGGTAAAAACCATGCAAATGAGGTAAATTAGTGATCCTGGAAGCAGGCAGGCGTCCGTGCAGGAATAGTGTAGACTGCAGAAATGTATTCAGCCAGTAGCTGAATACATTTCTGCAAACTGCAACACAGAGGCATGACAGCTCATAAAAACGCATGAATTAGAAGGGTTAGACATGCCAAAGGCCAAATATATGGCCATAGGCATGAAAATAAGTTGCAAAATTATAAAAATTAACTTTTTTTTGTTGGCTGATTTCGGACGTTTAAGCGCAGGGCAGTGGTGCGCAAATGGGATCGTCCCGAAAATAATAAAAAAGCTGGAAATAAGCAATTAAACCAAAATCATAATTTTGCCATAATAGTCAATGGCATGCATAACACAACAAGACCATAGAATAGTGGTTGCTAAGGTGGAAGGCTGAGTGTCGGTTTTGTAACCAGGCATTAGCAGTCAATCCTATGCAAATGAGGGCAATGATACTGAGTCACAGATTTCCCCTGAGTGCTAGCTTGCACCCAACCGTGTAGGTGTAGTAATACCATGGTGTAGCCCAAGAGCTAGATGACTTCATAAGGGAGTATGTCATATTGGAGCTCTGTGGCCTGTGTTTGCCCTTAGCTAGGCACAGCTAAGGAAGGGGGTGTGTCTGAAGCTGCCAGCAGTATTTACATTGCCTAATCGAGTGTGCGCACCTCGCATCGTTTTTTAAAAAAAAAAAAAAAAAAAAAACAGAACATATCAGCTCCATTCACGTCTGAGCACTGGGTTTGGGCGGCGTGCCTTGGTGCTTAAACAGGAAGGCAATTGGAAGGGAAAACAGCAGTAGGAAGGTAATCAATGAGAAATAGCATAGCTGGCAGGTGAAATGTATCAGAACCAGCCAATTACACAGGCAGCAGCCCAGCCCAGCACACTACTATAAACTATGCAAACACCTTTCCCTCTGGTTTTTCCCACAAACTCTACACCACCGGTGTACACAAAAAGGGAAAGTCTATCTAACAAAAGCAAAAAAATGATAGGGGCTGCTTTTGCTCTCATAAATCAATATGTGGAAGAGGCTGAGGGTAGTGAGGATGAGAATTCTGATGACCAACCTACAGTGAGGAGAAGGAGAAGAGTGTACAGACCTGGGGGGAGGGGTTACCTACCAGGGCTACATGAGCTGGAGATAGTGTAGTGCTATAGGGTGGACAGGGACCTCCTACAGCAAATTGTTGAGCTGTGCCAGCCATGCTTCACACACAGAACCAACAGAGGGGAACCCATCACAGTGGATACCAAGGTATGTGTAGGCTTAAGAATACTAGCCACAGGTACCTTCCAAAGGGCAACTGGGGATATCATGGGGATCTCACAGGCATCAGCATCCAGGTTACTCCACCAGTTCCTGGATGTCATGTCAGCACATACCGGTGAGCACATATATTTCCACAACACCTGTGAGGCGTTGACCACCCATATGTGTCTCTTCCACCAAATAGCAGAATACCCTGAGATAGTAGGTGCTATAGAATGCACACACGTACACATCAAAGCACCACCCAGCGAGTGGGGTAGGGTCTATATAAACCGCAAGGGCTACCCCTCCATCAACTGCCAGTTAGTGCGCGATGCCCAGGGCATTATAATGAATGTGCATGCTGGCTGCCCTGGAAGCTATCACAACTCCCACATCTGGCATATGATGCAGCTGTAGCAGTGATTTGCCAATGGGGACATCCCATATGGCCACCTAGTGGGGGATGCTGGTTAAGCACTGAAGCCATGGCTGATGACACCCATCTGAAAAGCACACACACACAAAAAAGAACTCCATAATGAGGCACACGCACAAACCAGAATCATAATAGAGCGTGTGTTTGGGATGCTCAAGTCATGGTTCTGGTGCCTGGACATATCCGGTGGTGCCTTGCAGTACTCTCCAGCTACATGTACCCAAATTGTCATTGTATGTGCCATGCTACACAATATGATCCTGTATAAACAGCTGCAGCAGGAACAGCATAGGGCAGGGCCACATAGCCCCCCACCATTGCCAAGGCCAGCGCAGGCACATAATGACTTGGAGGAGGAACAACCTCAACCTACCCCTGTAGGCAGAAGGAGGTGTGCCCAGTATGCCCAGGCTTTGGCACAGAGGCAATGCATAGCACAAACACTGACATGGTAGGAACCCAGGGAATGACACCTCTCTCTGACTCACACATACAGTAAAAGGGATGCCAAAAATGACACTACCTGTGCTTAACCATGTATAGGGAGTGTACTATGTGCATCAGACATAGTCAGCCCTCCAGCACCATCCCCAATACTGGCACAGCCACAAGGTAAGTCACTCTCCCTATCAATTGCTGAATGGAGCAGTGTGTTCTGCTACTTGTATCTATGGTATGGATGTGAGCATGCAAGGGAATCGGGTGGCTGAATGGGATGGCAGCAGATAGTCGACACCTATATGGGCAGTACTAGACAAGGTGACAAATCCTACTGCAGGAAATGTGGTGGGCCAAATGTGTGTCCATAGGACACACACATGCATGTCAGTGAGGCTCACATACCCAACAACAGTCTCAGCCAGCAGGACAGGTGTAGATGACCACAAAGAAAGGTTGTGCTAAGGCCTCTGATTGATGGAAATGGAGAACAGACCCCCTCCAGACCTACACAGACAGACTACAACAGGTCAGGCAGTTGGATGTTAGTTCTGAAGGGTAAGAAGTCTGAAACTGAAATGTAGTTCAATAAAACCTAAGATCTGTACTACACTGATATGTCTCCAGTCTGCATGATAGGTCAGAATGCAGAATGAAATGGAAGCCAAACAGAGGACCTGAAATACCAGTACAGTCATATCATAGCAAATGTTTATAGTTGTCAGGTGTGCCCCCCACAATCCTATGAAGAAATGTAGTAACATGTACGTGTGGGTATAATAACAGTGAAGCATAGATTACCCGAGCTGGACAAATTAGCAGGATAGATTGTTGCACATGTACAATATGCAGGGCTCTGTGTGTTAGGTTGTTGTGTGTTGTATATGGTGTGAAAGTGGTCAGCATGTAGGCATGGAGGGTTGTGCTCTGGTGGCCTACGGCCAGTACTGTTGATGACAGGACCAAGTTCTAACAACTGCAGTGCCAAACACAATGTATCCCAGCAAGACCCAATCCAGCAGTAATCCATACTAATTGTTCAGATGTAATATCTGTCACCATCTGAAAAATGGACATGGCGTGAATGTGGGCCCAGACATACACACAGTACACAGGTGGAAGTACCCTAGACAGAGAGTGTATAAAATGTAACTGTCAACTGCACACACCTTTGGAATTGTACATACAGGTTAGCAGCACATTAGTTGGCTGTGTAGTATGGAATACTGATGTAATCTGGCCAAACACTGGCAGACCACAAAAGGCACAGGTATGAAGTACTGAGAAACCACTGATGTCCCCGCATAAGCCAACATAAGGAGAATGCCCCACATATATCTGTGAGACAGCTGCAAGAAGCTTCCATAGCACACATGCACTCAGCTCACCCCACCATCAGCCACAGGTTCATCACAGGTCATATCCCTGCTGTTGGGAATGAGTACAATATGACCCCCACTTCTGTATGGGAATGCCCACAGAATGTAGCATGCTGAAGAAGTGTCCCATGCAGGTGTCCCTAGCTGTAAGCAGCACCCTGCCAGCATCCACACCAATGGATTAATAAGGACAGAAACTATTGCCATTAACATTAACACCTTGCACACCTACCCTGTCACCCCAGGGGAATCCAGTGGCTTGCAGCCTGGGACTGTAGGAGTGACAGAATGCACTGGCCTGCTACAGATAGCCTGCATCACTACCAGATGCCCTACAGTCCTCTGTCAAAGGCCTGTGTCTCACCCATACTGCCAATGTATGTTATCTCATGGAGTCCCAAATAATGACATAACACAGTCCACAGAACACAAATGCAAGGCCATGTCGACAAATCCCAGTAGCATGTCCACCATGTCCTACTGCATGAATTGTGGACCAACCCCTAAATACTGCTGAGATGAAGTGATAACTATAGGGATTCTTATCAGCTATCGCTTGCATAATGTTAGGAAGAGGATAGAATAACAGAGGGGGGTAGACGCATGGATGCCATGGAGTGTGTGAAGTCTGAAACTCTGATGTGCACCCATACTATCCCTGCCTGCAAACCCAGGAATGGGTAGGCTACAAATCTGCTCATAAACCAAAATGTGAAGGGGAAATGACCAGATATATGAGCCCTGCCTCTGGGTAACCTGTGTGAATCTATACATCTGAGAGGTATGGCCACAGCAGGATATGGCCATTCTGTCACGTCGATAGATGTACAAGCATGGGATCCTCAGGCACTACAGTACCAAGTTGCTGGACCATTTACAGTCACCCATCAAGTGTCTGCAGCTCCTCCTCCAGAATGTAATGATTGTGCAAGAATATATAGTCTGCAGACCACAATACTGGACACAGCTTCATTCATCTTGTATTTCCCAGGAAATTACTGCGAGCACATACGTATATCTGTCAGTAGTTGATGACATAATACATCACAGTGTAAAACAGTACATATGTCTGAATATCTCTGCTAACACCAAAACCATGCAGCAGAAGCAGCACAGACACAATTACTTACAGTATCCCACAATCCTTTGCCCATTGTGACTCTATATTGTCAACCTAGCTACAGATATCCTGCAGAAACAGGTTGCTAGCTGTAGGTGTAGAACACAAATGCCTGCACTGGAGTACAACCTACCTGGAATGGATTCACACATTCAATACAGAAGGTCATACTGGGCATGCTCCCACACTTACAGAAATGAAGCCCATGTCTGGAAACAATAGTGGACTATACATATCTGGCAGTCGCAGATGTCTATGCACACACACCACATTGCACACCAGTCATGCTTTGCACACACATCAGATAGGAATACACACATATATTCAAGGACAACACACTATAATAGATCAAACATACACAAACAGAGATGTGGGGAAGAGAGAGACAGACAGTGACAAAGGGCTTCCCATCATGAGGCCTGTCCCACCCACTACACATCCAATTGGCCAATATCACATGATGTGCCAATGTCTATCACTGTAGACATTTGCTTCTGGTAGCTCTCAGCGCTATAGTGTCTGCGGTGCTTGTGATAACTGTGTAACATGACAATACAAGTCATTATTTATCTAGCAGTCATATACACAGTCATGTCAAATGTAAAGTTGTGTGTGACTGAATGTTGTGTGTGTGTTTTCAGATGAATGGTTTATGGCCCATTCACACACACTGCACTCCCCATTGCCCTAGTTTAGCTAGCCTGCTGATGTCAGTCACCTTGAAATACCCCTTTGGACAAGGATCATCCCTGTAAGCTTTGTGGTGTGTGCAATAACTGTGCAATGCTATAGTGTGATGTACTAGTTAGGTAGGAGTTCTAATCCCAGAAATGGCAATTGTGAAACTGTGTGTGTGTGTGTGTGTGTGTGTGTGTGTGTGTGTGTGTGTGTGTGTGTGTGTGTGTGTGTGTAGGGATCAATGATTTTGAGGCCATTCATAGACAATACACCTCCCATTGCCATACTTTAGCAAGGCTGCTGATGTAATTCACCTTGAAATACACCATTTGGATAAGGGCTAGCCGTATAAGCTCCATGGCGCATGTGATAACTGTATACTGCTATAGTATGATTTACTAGTTAGGTAGGAGTTCTAATCACAGACATGGCAACTGTGAACCTCTGTGTGTGTGGAGAGTAATGCTTTTGAGGCCATTCACAGTCACTAGACCACCCATTACCCTACTGTAGCAAGCCTGCTGATGTCAATCACCTTGAAATACCTCCTTGGACAAGATTCAGCCCTGTAAGCTCCGTGGTGTATGCAATAACTGCGTAATGTACTAGTTAGATTAGAGCTCTAATCTCAGACATAGCAACTGTGGAACTCTGTGCGTGTAGAGAGTAATGCTTTTTAGGCCAGTCACTACACCTTCCATTGCACTACTTTAGCAAGCCTGCTGATGTGATCTACCTTGAAATATACCTTTGTAGAGGTGCTAGCCCTATAAGCTCATTGGTGTGTACCATAAATGTGGAACAATGTAGTAGTATTAACTACACAGCCATGGGTTTGAATCTCATCTGTAGCAAGTGCTTGTGTGTGTACCTCAACTATTTTGTCCCTATTTACAGCTGGTACACGTGTCAGAGCCTGACTTTAGAAGTCCTGGAGATATCATCTACCTTACAAGTACCTGTTGTGAAGCCTATACCATGTCAGGTCAGTGGCGCATGCGGTAAATGTGTAACCATAATGGTCCAGAAAGTTTGTTAGATAGAGGTTTGAACTTCACCCTTGGCAAACGTAAATGTGTGATTAGGGTGAAATTATTTTTGGGATCTCTCACCCACTACATCACCCAATGCCAGTATTTAAAAGGGCTGGTGATGTTCCTCACCTTAGAAACACCTTGGGACAACATTTATTCAATAAGCTCCGTGGCATGTGTGATGAATGAAATACACTGTAGTAGCAATACATAGCTAGGTAGGTGTTTGAACCTCAGTACTGGCAAGTATGTGTGCTTATCATCAGTCTCATGTATGGAGATTGATGTGATTGTGTAATGACTGGATACATTGTGGGGTGAGTTTTGCTAAATTATTATACTGAGGACCTACTATATGTCACAATGTCCACCTTACAAGGACAACAGATGTCAAACAGTAGAGAGGCTAGTGCAGACAATCCATAGCCCTATATGTGACATTATGGATCAGTAAACAATATAGGCAACCCTTGCATTACTCAGAGAACACTCTCCACCCATGACTCATACACACACTTGGCTAGGCAACAACCACTATACTGGTTGTCCACTGCATATTGCCCACAGATAGTAACCACAGTGTGATTGCAGTGGACTACATGTCTGTTGACCACAACACTGCCACTGACATCAGAATGTACTGTGATGTGTAACATCTCCTGACTGAATGTGTGTGTTATCCAGCAAGTAAAAGGACATGGCACCTTGTTCCATCCCTGCAATAGGCAAATAATTGCTTACAGTGGTCCTTTGCTGTGTTCCCCAGTGGACTCCTGCAACAACTGTAGAGTCTGCAAATGTAATGCACAAAGGGAATACCATGCCTTATACACATGCCCTGTATGGACAGATGCCACAAACTTCACTGAATACCTGTATCATGCTGTCAATGTAGGTGCAGGCACAACCTCAGTTCCATAGCCAGGTCTCACCACATGAGGTGAGGAATGCCACATCAGGTGATAACAATCTGTCCACACAACATGGCCCAGAGACCCCAAGTACATTTCCACACGTCACAGAACATGCATGTGGGACATGTGCACAACCCAGACACTGTCCATGTTATGCAATATAGATCACATACATGGCAAGCATTGGACAGCACTGGCCACCCACAATAGTAACCCAGATGAGTGGATGGTGAATACAATACCCACCTGTGTGGGCCAATCCAGGGACTACACCCCTGAGCCACACTGGAGATGATTGCCATGTGGCCTGATGTCAAGGTATTCCCTTTGCCTAGCCTTGTACAGCCTTCTGGCACAGTCAACTACTACACACCTGTGAAGCAATGAACCCATGCATGTCAGTACTGGCAAGTGTGTGTGTGTGTGTGTGTGTGTGTGTGTGTGTGTGTGTGTGTGTGTGTGTGTGTGTGTAGATTAATGATTTTGAAGCCATTCGCACTCACTACACCTCCCATTGCCCTACTGTAGCACACCTTCTGATGTCAGTCACCTTCAAATAACCCTTTGGCCATATATCAGCCTGATAAGCTCTGTGGTGCATGTGATAAGTGCATAATACTATAGTGTGGTAAACTAGTTAGGCAGGAGTTTTAATCCTGACCCTGACAACTGTGATAATGTGTGTGATTCCCTGAGAGAGTATGGTTGTGTCTTCCTTGACACCTGCTTTTGTGGACAGTCACATGTACTACACTTCCCTTATCCCTCCTTTATCACTGTTGCTGATGTCACTCCCATTCAAAGATACATTTGGACAGCTCACCAACATGTAAGCTCCGTGGCATGTGCAATAACTGCATAACAATGTAATAGTGATACATAGTCAGGTAGGAGATTGAAACTCAGCACTGGTAAGTGTGTGCTTGTGTGCATTATCAGTGCCCTGTGTGGGTGTTTGGGTGATTGTGTAATAATAGGGTCCATTACAGTGTGGGTTTTGCCACATCATTATATTGAGGAGCTACATGTCCCATTGTCAACATTACAAGGCCAACATTTTCCAAACATTTTAAAGATTCTAGTTGACAATCCTCAGCCATAAATGTGTACAGCCATGTGCAATTACCATGTGACAGTATGGATTAGTACACAATGTAGGGAACTGTCATAATGCCCATATACCACTCTCCACCCATGGATCATACACAAATATGCTTGGCTGTTACTCTCCTACTCCCTTCCTTTGTTACTTTGCCTCTGTCTGTCTCTCTCACTCCCTCTCTGGTGGATGTGGAAAAGTACACCTGCTTTGCTTAGACAGCAGCTTGAGTTTTGTAAGTGATGCTCATGATCAGCTGATGGCCTGTACA
>NC_056729.1:1105828489-1105833489 GCF_019279795.1 Protopterus annectens | reverse complement strand
TGGTGATGTTCTTCACTTAACATGTAACCTGGAACACACCTCATCCTAAAAGCTGTGTGGTGTGTGCAATTAAGGCCACACACATTAGGAGCACTAAGTACCTAGGTAGGGGTTCTAGTCCCAGTGTTGCCAAGTAAGAGCATGTGTGTATGTGAAGGGATCTACTTCACTTTGCAGAATATACATGTCCCAGGAGGTCATCTGTTTGAGAACTGACTGGCAAATGCTAACATTTCACACGTATCATCCTGTGGAAATTCATTCCATCAAAACTGGTAGTAGATTTGTAAATGCCCTTTTCCCCACTGTATATCTGTACAACAATACTGGGTTGGTATATATAGCTGGATGTGGATCTTGTCGACACAGCCACCATCATTGTGGTTATTGTTCAGTGTATCCCCCCGCTTAGTTGGCTGTAATACTGTACAGTTCATGTTAACAGGTTAAGTAGTTGTCAATCACACTATCTGCGGTTTTACACCACCCCACACCCTCCAAAGGGTAGGGATGTGCCACCCACACCAGTACACCTATGTTTACCAAGTTGAGGAGTGCACTACATTAGGGAAGGGGACATATACCCTGCCAGTACCATCGTCAATGACATTAAACTAGCAGACTGATTATTTCCCAATGTGATGATGTGCCTCTTCTGTCTTGGTAGAATTACATAGGCTAAAATGGGTTCCTTGCAAAAGTACATACATTCATGTGTACAGTATTCTCTGTGTATTGCATCAACACCAAAGCCTCTGTGTGCGTATGTTATACATAAACATGTGGTGTGTACCACCCAGTACACTTACCATTGTCCACTGTAGAAGGACTACTGACATCAGCCACCATGCACTCACCTGTATACTCCCCTCAGACCTATCAGGCATGTGGCACATGCAGTAACTGTTATACAGACCTGTGACTTGTGTTCAGCTGTACCCAGGATATGGCACAGTCAAGGTGTCATCACAGTGCCATACCCTTGTAGGAAACAACAGCAGACCAACATCTTGCTAACAGACACCTACAACACAAATGGAATATATTATGGAGACCACAATCACTCAGTGTTAATAACAGCTATAATGCATAATGGCTGGACAGCTACACATCCTGACATGTAAGCATTAAACTTTAGTGCTGAAAACATGTTGCACAGCATTACATTGGTACACCGTAGTACAGTCACCCTGTGCATCAGAACCATATTAGCCTGTCCCTGCATCAATGTTATGGATGACAGGGATGTGCACAGGTATCATCATATGCACAGGGTGTGTTATTAATTTGCCAGAGACCTAGGCTGAGCCATTCATTTGACATCATGTGTGTGTGTTAGTGGGTTTCATTATTAATTGGACTGTGCAGATGTGGTGTGTGTAGGTATGGGGTTGCCCTAGCTGTGTTGGTGATGTGTGTGTGTATGCATGCACACAGTTCTGCCATGTGGCTGCCCTATGCAGGAGTTTGTTGGGCAGCTGCAGACTGTCCCTGGCAGGTTGTGCAGTTCACCATTTCCGGCCATGGACATGAGAACTGTGCCTGCCAGGGGTTCTACAGGCACCACCAGGCACAAGCTATGATATGGTACTCTCTCCCCTGATGACGACATATGGCTGCTGGATCCAGGTCCCTCTTGAGACTGGCCAGGGCCACATGCACGTGGCCTGCTATGTTGTGGTGTGGACAGTGCCTCCTGCAGTACTGGGGCTGGTACTGCCAGTATGGGAGCAGCTCTGACTTCTTGCATGTCCACCTCGACCTCCACCTGTTGGTGTTGCTGGCCTACGTCCACGTGGCCGTTGCACTACTCCTACCATATTCTCAAGCACAGACATTCCACGGTCAAGGATTCTCACCATCTCACCCAACCATCTATCCAGGACCTCTGCAAGATAATGGTGGGCACCTGCAAGATCACGGATGTTGTCAATAATAGCAGAATGAGTAGCCCTCTGCAGCCTCAGACCCTGTCTGGTATACCATTCCATACATGCCTGTGCCTCCATGATGGCCTGAAACATGCACTGGTGACACCAGATGTGGTACTTCTGCCAGGGGCATGATAATCAGCAGCCCTCCTACGAGCACCTCTGTACATCTGCCTGTGTGGTACCTCATCGGATATCCGGCTATGGCTGCTGTGTCCAGGCACATGTGCCATAGACACCACACTGTCCTGTCCCATGCCACCACTCACCAACTATCCCTCATCTATGGCCACTGGTGATGGGGCATGTATAGGCAATGTGACTGTGTGCGGGGATGGAGTGGATAACAGTTGGTTGTCAAATGATGGCACAGCTTCAGCCCTAGACAACCCTACCTGTGCCTCAACACACCTATCATCATTGTCAGAGTCTGTATGGTACTAACATCAGTTTGCCTGCAGGAGGGACCCTGACCCACCTCCCCACCTGTGAGGGGAAAACAAGAAACCCACTTTAAGACCTGTATGTCATTGCTTAACTGTATACACATACACACAAGCACACACAAACACACACACACACACACACACACACACACACACACACACACACACACACACACACACACTTACAATTGAGGTTGCACAATGATATTACACACAGACCTCTCATTACCCATCTGTCAACATGCATGACATATGGCACTCAACAGCATGCACTGCAGCTATAGTCAATCCCTGTTACCAACATTATACATCTCTGTGATGCATGGGTTGTGTTAGTAGGTGATGCCCCTTCCCCTGGAACACACTGCACCCATGTACACAGTATTGCTTTGCACCTGTTCAGCAGCCTTACATGTACTGTGCACCATACCTCACAGGTGTACACGCCATTGCTGAATGTGTATATGTGTGTCAGTTATGTTTGCTCTGCTGTTCACAGCCCCTATGTGTTTGTCTGACACATACCTGGGATGATATGTGGACAGATGTCAGTAGTGAATGCCTGATGTCTGATTTGCAGATCTCATCATCAGCGGTGCATGTATGACCAATAAAATGCAATTACACTGAGAACCTTCAAACCTTACTGTGGCTATGAGGAGTGTACACACTCTTATTGACATGGCACCCTCTTCCCTGATATGCCATGGGGCCACAATACTGCATATGTTAACATTACATGAACCTGATATGTGACATATGACCTGTGCAATCAAATGCAGTATCAAACAAATGTATTAGCTGTGCAGATGCTGATTGAGATGCATATAATCTGTGGGTGCATAAGTGTGTACACCCTTAACATGATGGTTTGCTGCACCAACTGTTAAGTGTACTATAGCAGTCACTATTCCTGGAAGGGATAGACTAGCATGGCCCATCTGCACTTGCCAGTATTTGGCCACTCTGCCCTACAAATGTTCCCCAACTCTACAAGATTGCAAGGTCAACTCATGTGCACAACCATTGGCGGTCACACAGTGCCTTCCCTATTGCATGTAGAGTCCGGGTTATGTCTGCCATAATTCATGACCTTGACTGTGTGCAGATGCAGCCATTCTTAGCGGGCTTTGGATGTCTGCTTCAGTTCACTGTTGTGTTTCAGGATGACACCCCTCCCCATCCTCAGCCTTTTTGCAGATGCTTGACAACTATGGGCTACATATGAATGTCATTTTGCAGTGTCCCAAATTCGGAACACCATGTGTAGAAGCCTAGTCCCTGCTAATGACTGGCAAAGATACAGGTGTACACTGGCACCAGCAAGGTACAGATGGGGATGGTGGGCCTGAGGTGGAGTGAGGTGTTGCTTGTGTAACATGTATCTTAATTGATACTGTCTGTAGGTTTTGAACTTGGTCTTGGTGCACCATTACACATTGTAACACATGCCTTTGGGGCACTTATGATGTTATGCATATGCTACCTGTAGAGAGCCCTGGCTGATGTTTCCTGTGGAACAACCTTCCCATCTGATTACCCTAACCCATGAGCCACACTTATGCAGAGTCCAGGCAATTGTTGACACAGGTACTGCACAGCCAGTACTTGCTAGACATACCTGCAACTCCCTCAGTGTTGCGGAATGTTACTAGGCAGCCTCCATGACCAGTTTGCAACATGTGTCATCATCTGTCTTAGATGGCCATCTGTTTATTTTCTACATTAATGTTGTCCCACACATCCTTGCCACATACATGACTTTCTGCACTGTTTGCCATGGTATATGCAATGGTGAGGTAAGGCTACATATCCCACTCCTGCATGCTACCTGTTGGGTATGGGATCCATTCCATGGCTTGTAAGATGTGTGCAAACCATGGCTGCCTCTGTTGCAGGTGAGTAGGCAAATGTGATGGACATACATCTTGGACAGCAGACCATTTCCTGGTGTGACATTGAGGACCTGTACTTGCTGGAAGGTGCATACTCATGAAGAGTGAATGCTGTTAGTAACTCAAAACTGCTTCCACAATATGTTATTTGGAGTGTGTGCACACATATGATTCCAGCGTTTGTTAAGGTATGTATTCCCCATATTTGCTGTCCTAACATAGGATTCCATATTACACATTCATTGCTCATGTTAGGACCACATTACAGGTTGTAAGGGTTGTGGAATGTGGTATTGTGATATGCCGTTGTGTAGATCTGTAACAGTAATAGTGGTATATACACTGTTGTAGCACTGTATAGGGGTGATGTTTCAGACATGTTCCTACTGCAGGCCATTTGTCCCACCATTATGTTCATCTATGTGCACACATCTTGCAATGACAGGTTGTTAGTTATATTGCAGGACTCTTACATACCCTTCAGATATTCCACCACTGTGACCACTGTGATGCAGTGCAGTTAACAGCAACACTAAGTGAACATGTACAGCATGCATTATGGGTAGGTGTGTTAAATGTGTGCATGGCAAATACCATGGCCATAACATGGACAGTGTATTGGCAAACCTGAAAAAACAGCACTATACTCACCAGCTACAAGCTGCTGCCCCAGAGGTTTACCAGAGGGACCTACACAGTTGTGTGAGAAATGTGATGTCAGTAGCCAC